>NC_081841.1:668628-768628 GCF_963259705.1 Myotis daubentonii
TTTTCCCCAGACGTTGTCCTGCACATCGATGTGGCTGCTGCACAGACGGGCGTGTCTCGGTTCTTGGAGGTCAACGACGCCTGGAGGTATGTTCCCGCCATGGTGTGACTGCAGGTGGGGACAATGGTGATGGGGCTGGCGTGGGGCCATGGCCCAGGTGCACACGTTCTCCTGTCTTGCAGGTACGAGAAGAGGGAGGATGTGCAGCCTGGGTCGGAGCACATGCTGGCCTACACACACCTGCTCATGGAGGCGGCCCCTGAGCACCTGGCCCTCTACAGGGACACACACCGGGTGCTGGCCAGTGTTGCGGGCACCACGGGGGTGAGTCTGAACCTGACCAGGCTGCCTCCCTTCAACGTCAACCTGCAGACAAAGCTGGTGCTTCTGGAGAGACGGCTCAGGCCCTCCTGAGGGAAGGCCTAGTGCCCGACGAGAACAGCACAGGCACAACCACACACATGACGTGCCTCCTACCCAGGCCCTGGAAGGCCGGCCAAAGCCACCCGCCACCCCTGAGACAGGGACCCCACGTTTGCACTGCACACCAGGGGGCCTGGGCACAGCCGGCTGCCCTGGGAAGCTGCTTTGGGGAGGCAGCCACATCTGCTGCCCGTGGGCCTGAGCACCTAACCAAGTGCAGCCTTTGGGAAGGTCACGTGTCTGTAGCTGTGAAGTCGGAGCCTTCGCACCTGCTGGATGGCGTACCCCGATCTGAATCCCACACTGGGCAAATTTTTCTCCATCGTCCCAGGGACACAGTTCCATCACGAGGAAATTTCAGACATACACGTTCAAGTGGGATGAGAATTAAAGTTTGTACATCTTTTCTTCTCAGTCGTCTTATATGTGATGTTTCCAGAGAGTGCCTTCACCTAGGTTTTATTTTTATGTGATGAACTAGTGGCCCGGTGCACAAATTTGTGCACATCGAAAGGAAATTAATTAGAAGAAATATTTTAATATCGCTATTTGCCCTTTCTTTATAATAGAAGTGTCAACCAAATTCACGATTGATAATGACAGATCGAAACATGTGTTTGCAATTGACGCCAGCGAGAGCTTTATATGTATCGCGCATGTGCAAGTCAACTTAGCCTTTTCTAGATATAGAATAAACTTGCTTCATTAGACCTGCTTTCTGATTTAGCTAAACTTTTTCCAGCCCAGTGAAGCACCCCAACTTCCCTTCCAGGTAATTGTCAACCACACAGCAGTAAATACCAACACGAAGATGATTATTGTAGATCACGCAGGGAGAACAAAAGGTGAAATATTTAACTGTAGCCGTGTTTGACTATATTCTGCACAGTGAGAAAACCTGCAGTCATTTTCAAGCTCCACCATTTCTTGCTTTTCAGTCGGGCCAAGCTTCTAAGCTTTCTAAATCTCTGTTTTTTGGCTAACCGTAAGAAAATAGGATTCCACTGAGTCTGCTATCTGGGTACTTCAGGACTTCTGTGAGGATCAAATGAGATGAGGCATGGGAAAACGCTTCACAGACATTTGGTTAAATCAGTGGTTGGCAAACTGCGGCTCGCGAGCCACATGAGGCTCTTTGGCCCCTTGAGTGTGGCTCTTCCACAAAATACCGACTTCTGCGCATGGGCCACAAAGTTTCAATCGCACTGTACATGTGCGCCCGCACGTGGTATTTTGTGGAAGAGCCACACTCAAGGGGCCACAGAGCCTCATGTGGCTCACCAGCTGCAGTTTGCCGACCACTAGGTTAAAGTGTGAAATGTTTCCACCTGGCTATAAAGCAAGTCATATTCCTGGGCTGAAGAAACTGCAAGGAAGCTAGTCACTAGGGAGAGGAAGCCGGAAGTTGCTATGTGACATCATTACCCAGTGCTCACAGCCACCATTTCCGGGCTGGGCTGGGCTGTGGGCACATTTTGCACCATGGCAGCATCGGCTGTGATTTGGTGGCTGTCGCTCTGGGGTGGTGGCAAGGCCTGGGTCCCACTTGGGGGCAGCCGAGTGTTGCTTTATGGGTGCCAGGTCTGCCGTTTCTCTGCGTTGAGCATCTGCCCCCTGGTGATCAGTGTGTGTCATAGCGACTGGTCGGACACTTAGCATATTAGCCTTTTATATATATAGATTGGGCACATTTATGCTTTACTGAACCACATTTATTAAGTAGCCAAAGTGTGTCTGACCCCGAAGTTAATACAAAGGGTGTCGTTGCACATGTGTGCACACACTACCACATGCACACACACGTGACTTAAGTGCATAAAGACAAGCTATTTGAGCATTTGAGAATGAGTTGCCTATTGCATGGCCTGGACCCCTGAAAACCCTGGTGTGTCTAGGAAAGACACCTTGTAGTCACTGCTCCACAGCAACTGACTGGCAGACTGCAGACCCTCAGACCAGGACCTCCTGCAGCTGTGCCACACTTGGCAACTGCTGACCATGGGGCCAGCAGTCTGCAGGGCCTCCACACCTGCCAGTCAGCACTGGGCACTGTATGTGTGTGAGTTCTCACCTGCCCCCATTTATCAGTTTGTCATCAGTACTTGTTATTCATCTATGACTGGCATTTGTCGTTCATAGGTAATTTCTCAGCATTCAAATATTTGTCAATTATTGGCATGTGTGTCTGAGTTGCTGCTGGGCCTGGTGGTCTGAGAGTCACCCCGTCTACTTACCTTGTGTTCAGATTTTGCAGGATTCACTCCACGGGGTCGTCAGACCAACACATGCCCCATCATGTTAACTTCTGGAGCACTGTCCTACTGCTTGGCATAAGGTGTGCACTCTCGCTCTTCTAGGCCTCTGTCCACACCCTGGAACCAGCCATTTCTCTGAGGGCACCTTTTGGCAGGGAATGGTTTTACAAACCAAGATCTGGTACAAATGTGCTCACTGCTATTGGTATGTCTGTTTCTAGGTCCCTTCCGTGGACCAAGCTAGGCAGGCTAGGGGTGCTGCTTACCCGCGCGCGTGCGCGCGTGCGCACACACACACACACACACACACACACACACACGTGAACGAGAAATGGTGTGTGTCGACACCTCCAATCCCACCAGTACATGGGCTTGTGTTTGTCTCCCGCAGTCCACACCTGTCCTGGCTCCCACCGAGAGACCCTGACCCCAGCAATAGCAGGCGTTTGCTCAGCAGGGTAACTAGCTTTGGAATCGCTTTGCCATACGACTACGGAAACAAACCCGTGGAACAAAGCTCAGCTCTTTGCAACCTTCACTCTAGTACCCATGACTGGGGTTCAAGGTCAAACACTGTCCTGGATTAGTCCCGTGGATGGTGGTATGCTTTTCATCTTATTTATCGTTGGGTTCACGCTTTCCGCTTGCACTATTTAGTCTTGGGATCTGACTTCCCATTCTTTCCAGTCAGTCGGTCATGGCCAAGGTCTGTGCAGGGATGTCACTCCCTCCATTTCCTGTCACTAATGCCCTGGTTTCCTTGGCTGCCCTGGGCTTCTGTGAAGGTCAGCAAAAGCTCCCTTAATGCAGGGTGGCATTCTGTACCTGCTCTCCTGGAGCACTTGGAGTCACTCTGCCTGACCCTGGAGGGGCCTTTGTGATTGAGACACACTGTCACCCTGTGTATGTGGACGCTCATTTCTTCAACCTCCTATGTGGGCATTTAGGCGGTTGCCAATATTTTCAAACTTCAAATGATGCTGCTTCAACTACGCATATGCATCTGTACTTTCATACGGCTTAAGGGGCATTTTCAAGGTAAGTTCCTAGAGGTGAGGTGCTGGATCATGGTCAGTGTGTGTTAGCTTGGCTCAGTCTTGCCAAATTCCTCTTCAGGGAGCAGCCTGAGACCGAAAGGGTCAATTAAGCCCCAGCAAACTGCCAGTCTGTGAGGCGAGTGGTGGTGTCTCACAATAGATGTGCTCTTCCTCCCCTGGGGGTTGGTGTCCTACAGCTTTAAGGGCTCTCTTTTCAGTAAATGGTTCACATCTCTTGTCCATTGTCTTTAGGATTGTTGGTCATTTTCCTTTTCATTCTACAATTCTTCAGTTCGTAGGGTGCTCACCCATTATTGCAATGTGTGTTGAAGTAGTTTCCCCGTTTGTCTTCTGACTCTACAGATGTTCTCAACTTGAGGTTTTCATGTTTCTGAGTCCTTTTTCCCGCAGCGTAGTTGGGAGGTTCCCCACAGGAGTCAGCCTCATCTTGTCTCCATGCTTCTGTAGATTCTTTTTCACATAAAGACCTGTCACTCGTTTGGCTTTTGATTTTGTAGTGTGAGGAGTAGGGCTAATTTTATCTTTTTCACTGGTGTGTACTTACTAAAGGTCCATCTTTGCCTCAGAGATTTGAAGTCAGAAACTGAAATACATTAAGATTTGACAATCCTACATAATAAAAGCCTAATATGCTGTGTCCAGTTGTCCGTTCAACCAATCAAAGCATAATATGCTAATGATATTGCTAAGGCCGCTCAACCGCTCACTATGACATGCACTGATTGCCAGGGGGCAGATGCTCTGACTGGTAGGTTAGCTTGCTGCTGGGGTCTGGCCGATCAGGACTGCGGGAGATCAGCCGGACATGCCCTGGAGCCCTCCCACAGTCCCTCCCTGGCTGATTGTTCACCAGTGGGGTCCCTCAGCCTGGCTTGTGCCCTCTCACAATCTGGGACCTCTCAGGGGATGTCAGAGAGCCAGTTTCTGCCCGATCCTGCAGGCCAGGCCAAGGGACCCCAGTGGTACACAAATTCATGCACCAGGCCAGTTACAAATAAAGCTCCTTTAAATATCCGTGTGCAGGTTTTTGTGTGCATGTTAAGTGTCCTGTTCCTTTGGGTAATAACCAAGGAGCATGATTGCTGATGGTAAGGTGAAAATGTGTTCAGTTTTGTAAGAAACTGTCTTGCAGAGTAGATGCACCACATCACATTCCCACCAGCAGTGAGCGAGCGTTCCTGCTGCTCCATGTCCTCACTAGCATCTGGTGGTGTCAGTGTTTGCTCCTGTCTCTTCAATCTGTTTGTTGCCTTGTGGTGCCTTGTTTTTCCTTGAAAGCCAGACAAGATGCACCAAGTGGAAGGAGCTGCTGTAAATAGGTCTTAGTGACATGGTGGTGGGGTGGGGGGAGGGGAATGTTGTCTGGGCCTAAGATTTTTTTTTTAATTTATTGATAATGGAGAGAAGAAGTAAAAGAGAGGGAGAACGAAACATTGATTTGTTCAGCTTATTTATTCATTCACTGTTTGCTTCCTGTATGTGCCCTTATGGAGATCAAATCCACAACCTTGGCATCCTAACCTTTACCATCCTAAGAAAAAGCCAGCGTGCTCAAATTTCCAGTAGAAAATGGCAAGTAAGTTTAGTTTCAGAAACTGAGTTCCCCATTTATAAATATACCAAAGCATAGTCAGTGCAAAGTGAGATTAATAACAGGTACAGTATTTTGAGGAAATAACTTTTCTAAAATGGCACAGGCAATGAATGATTTATTTCACCCAGAATATTTATTTGGTGTGAAATAAGAAAATAAACCCTTTTCTATATGTTGAAGCAAAAATTCTGAAGACATACTAAAGGAATCTGACAACTGACACTTCATTCTGATGTCCCTGGGATTCTAAAATACCCGTGATGGCCGAGTCTTCCGTATTATAAGAAAAACCTAAACACCTAAGGCTATTCTTACAACTGTAACATAACAACATTCTTCCCTGTTAACAAACCACCTCTTCTACAAAGAATTTTACACGTATTTTGATCAAATTGGGGGGCACTACACACATTTCAAAAGACAGCTTCAAAGTGTAGAGACACTAAGTCAGAGGCTTGGAGGTTCAATCACCAGAACTGCTATAAACATGTCATGTGGTCCACTGGCAGGACAACAGGCAGCAAGGAGCACGTTATACATATTCAGGATGTCCCCGAGTTAACACCATGTGTAACCTCAACATAAAACCAGAACATGGGGAAGTTCTCCTTACAAACACCATGTAACTGACATTCCATGATACTTCTGTTTAGTTTTGTCTTCAAATGCCACATCTCTGTTGTAGCGAACAGCATCTTCCAGAATATCCTCTGCACTCCTCACATACGTATATGGCTACAGGTAAAAACCACTCAGTCAGGATGGCTTCTACTCCACCTATTTCCAGATTTTACTTGACAGCCACAAAAGCTGTTTTGTTGCAACTAAAGCAATTTTTAACTAAAATACAGTACCTGATTTGTTCTTGCAAAATTAAATATAAAGGCTACAGAATAAAAGAGTTTAAATCTACCCTGTCTTCTAGTAAAATGAATTACTAACCCCTGCTTTTTATTTTGATAGTTTTTAAAGCTGGGAACAGGGAACATGGAAGGATCTGAGGAGAAGGAGCAACAGAAAGAGACTAGGTGGGGCTGCTGTAGCTCACTGGGAAGTCAGAGAAGGAAGGTGGCCTTGGAGACAGGATCAGGGTGCTAACCTGGATGCGCTGCTGCTGCCCACCACTCTCCTATGTAAAAGTCTCATGGGGTCCCTTAGAGTTTAGGAGATGCACACCTGAGAGGGATGAAGAGGAAGAAGGGAACGGCATGGGAGTGCTCTCAAGGAGAAGAAAAAGGTCAACTCCCAGTTTTTAAAAAACTTTATAGTTATGGGTTAAAACCTAATCATCCTGTTTCATAATTGACAAGACAGGCTATTTCTAGTGGCTTTGTAAAAACCACACCGTGGTACCTGGCTTGAAGGACTAGGAGTAAGGCACATAGAGACGTTACGGTGAGACTTCAAGAGAAACTCAGTGTGGACCTGAGAGTGCCTAGTCTGATGTCCTCCTTGGCACCAACTGGTGCCAACCAACAGCCTGTAACAAACAGCTGGTGCCTAATGAGCAACAACACCTTTAGCCAGGTGGCTCCATTGTGATTTCAATACTGAAAATATATTAATGGAAGATTCACTTTCAAAAAGATAAGTTTTTCAAAATGTTCCATCATGAGCCTGGACTGGCCAAAGCTACCGTTCTCAGTGGGTGTGCTGAACAGCCTTTCTGAAGGGACAATACTCGGGGGACAACCCAAAAACCTGACGGCCAAGGCTGAGAGTCCTGGCCAGGCAGACTTCTTTAGGTTCCAGTAGGTAAGTGGGTCACAGCTGTGTTCAAGCACCTCCTCCTCCAGGTAAGAAAGCACCATGGCCTCAGGAACCTTCATCTTTTCTCTTGGGCCTTTCTTTTTTATCTTGGCCATGAGGGACCACAGGCTCTCATCCCCACTGGAGTCTCTCGATGGGGAGTCTGGAGGACACCCATTGGAGACAGGTATGTCCTCTGAGGTAGAATTCAGCATTTCTAGTTCCCTGATTAAATCCTGCTTGTACTGCTCCGCCTCCTCCTCGGAGAACAGGGAGGCTTTGTAACGAGGGTCCAACAGTGTAGCAAAGATGTACCTGGGGTCGTGGAGGGTGGCGGACAGTCGGCTCACCATGGCTTCCTTTAGAGACTTCAGCATGGTGTCGATGCCCATGGTCTCCTCAAACAGCATCTCGATTTTTCTGTTCAGAATGTGGATCATGGGGATGACCTGGCTGAGGGTAGACATGTGGCTACTCATCTCCCGACTCGCAGCATCAAAGGGCTTCAGCGCATGACACACAGACTTCATGACCTCCCACTGGTCGCAACTGATCAGTTCTCTGAAATTACACTCGATGGACATCTCGTTAATTGCTCTCTTCTGCTCAATGAGCCGTTCGAGCATATGAAACGATGTGTTCCATTTGGATGGGACGTCCTGAATAAGGTGGTGGGGCGGCAATTCATACTCCTTCTGCAGCTCTGCCAGTTTCTCTTTTGCTGCATGTGAGCGAAGCACCCGCTCACATAGCTTCCGAGCAATGCTGAGTAAATTCTGCACCATTCTCTGGCTTTTAATGGCCTCGCTGACAATGAGGTTCACCGTGTGACTGAAGCACTGCACGCTGGAGTGCTCCCCTTCATTCAGCGTCTTTCCTATGCTGGGATTGTCAGTCACTGTAATGCCAACCTGAAGGCCAGTGGATGTCACCCAGGCCTCCCACCAACATTCCAGCTGCTTCTGAATGCTGTTGCTGCTATAGTTGCAGGCCATCTGTGACACGTCTAACAGTGCTGAGCAGTGGTGATCCTCACAGTGCCAGACTGTCGACTTGAAGGTGACCCAGTGAGCAGTGAGTGTCAGGTACTCCCGGGTCTGGTTACTCATCCATATTCCAGATGTGAAATGGACCACACCACTCTCAGCCTCCTTAAGGTGTGACATAATGATTTGCTTCACATTATCATACATTCCGGGGATAGCTGTCCTGGAAAAGTAGGAAGGGGAGGGCAAAGAGTACTGAGGTTTCAAGTATTCGAGCAGCCTGTTAAAGCCAACATTATCAACAAAAGAATATGGCTGAAGGTCAAGTGCAATCATTTCAGCTATGAGACTTGTTATCTTTTTGGCAACTGGATGAGAATCATAAAACTTCTCATCAGTGTCGTCAAAGGAGGAAGCTCCCGACAGTTCTGCGCTCAGGGGCACGCTGACGCCTGGAGGAGAGGGCAGCACGGTCTTGGGGACATCGGTCTTCAGCACACTGCCGTGGAACCTTTGTAAATGCCTCAGAAGACAGCTGGTGCCCAGGTTAGTTGGCTTCTTGCCCCTGCTTATTGTCCGGCCACAGTGCAAGCACACGACTTTAGTGGGGTCTGCAGAGCAGACAGAAAAGTGATTCCACAGCTTGGAGGTCTTTTTGCTGTGAACGGGAAATAGAACTGGACTGCTTTTGGTAACCACTGCTGGAAGGTCAGTTAGTTTGGAGGAAGTTTCTGTGGATGCCAAGGTGTTGTATGGAGGGTTTGCCAAACTAGCCCCCAGGAAGCCCTTTTGGTTCCCAACAACTTCTGGGTGGCGCCTGTAGAGATGTCTCATCAAACAGCTGGTGCCCACGTCACCCTTCTTTCCTCGACTGATGACACAGCTGCAGTGTCTGCACACCGCCTTCAGACTGTCCATGGGGGCGAGGGAAAAGTGATGCCAGACCTCCGACTTCAGTCTCTTCATCACCTTTTGATTCTGCTGGAATATAACACCAGACTCAACCATGTGAGGGCTCGACCCATCACCCTGCTGCTTCTCAGGGGAGGACACCAACGAGGCCTCGCCCACATCATCAGAGGATGACAACACTGATACATCTTCCATCGGTGAATCCCCAGGCTTCAGACATGCCTGCAGGTGCTCAGTCAGCTGGTCAGGGGAGGAGGCCGCTGAGGGGGACTCTTGTACCTCATTGCCTGGCGATGAGGACATAGGGCTTGGGTTTCCCTCCTGCATTGGTAGGGTGGGCAACAAAGTGGTGGGTGCAGAGTACGGTGGCGTAATAGCTGCACCCCCACTCTTCTCCTGCAGTATGATGGCACGGTGTGCCCGCCACATGTGCCGGATGAGGCAGCTGGTACCCAGGTCCTTCCCGTTTTTCCCTCTGCTGAACTCACTCATGCAGTGAATGCACACGGCCTTGGAGCTGTCCAGAGGTGACAGGTAGAAGTGCTTCCAGACTGCAGACCACCTTCGGGATCCAGAGGTACTCTTTGGAAGTGGAAAGCTCTTCTCTGGCCCACTCTCTGCAGAGTCATCATGCTGGGGAGTGGGGAGCGGTTGGGGTGGCTCCACCAGGGCTTCTTCCTGCCTGTACTTCTCAGAGATGGACACATCAGAGGAGACCTCTTCAGAAGATATGACAGATCCAGATTGTTCTGTCACTTGCTCAGAAGATGGGATCGTGGAGGCTATTTTCTGGACAAGTTTGATGGGTGACAGTACGGTGCCCAGGTCTCCAAGGGATGTGGGCTGAGGAGGGAACACCAGTGCAGGGGAGGAGATGGATCCCAGGGTAGACACACTGCCTTCCTCCTGAATGAGTGCTGTGGGGTGCGCCCTCCTCACGTGCCGCATGAGACAGCTTGTGCTCAGGTCCTTCTCGTTTTTGCCGCGGCTGAACTCTTTCATGCAATAAACACACACTGCTTTTGTTGTATCCTGAGGAGAGATGAAGAAATGTTTCCAGGCCGGAGACTTCTTCCTGGAGTTCATGCTGCGGCTGGACAGGAGGCTCTGCGTCACAGCTTCCATGGCAACATCGTACAACGTGCTGCTGTACTGTGAGAACAGGGCGCCATAGTCGTCCTCGTGGTCGGCAGGGAAACACTTCCCCGGGGGCTTACAGCTGTAGCTTGCTTCTCTGATCTCTACCTGTTCATCACCACTGCCAGCTGCTTTCCTGTCCTCTTGTTCAGTCTTAAAGTCCACTCTTTCCAAAGTGTGATTCGGAATTCCATCATCTTCCTCTTCTATTTTAGCATTTATTTTATCAGAAACAAAGTCACCATCCCCTTTGGGGGGATGGGTTTCCTGGTTATTGTCCATGACTCACCATAACTACTCTGGCTGTGTCATCACGTTGCTATCTCAGGTTGGTAAGAAAATGATCCAAGCTCTCAATTTGCCCCCAAACATCCATTATCTTCAGTGTTTTGAAAATAATTCTAACTTTTGGGATGTTCATGAATATGGTTCATGTTACTGGAAAACAGAAGATGCAACTCAGGAGCACATCATCTCAGGGCCCAGACCACTGTTTTCCAGGAGTTGTATAAAGTACTTCTTGGTGCAGACCTAAATTCATGCTGTGTAGACCTGCTTGTTGCCTTCGAAACAGGATCGCTGTCATCTTGATGGTCCTGCATTACCTACAAAAGATGAAATCAGGTCAAGCACTTAACTGATTTACACATTTCAAACCTTGTAGTGCCAGGGACCTATCAGCTTCAATTTGCATAGAAAAAAAATTCTATAATGGTAATTTAAAATAGAAAAGCTCATTCTTTGATTTTTAAAAGCCACTTTTTGAAAATACTTTAAAACTAGAAAATAAAGGAAAAATGAAAAGGTAGGACTTTCAATTCAAATCCCCTATTAATAAAGGATTGGGGCAACACAGAAAAAACCTTGCATGTCATACAGAGGTTGGTTTGGGCTAGAATTGATGCCTGCACCCGCCATCCATGTATGGAGGCACCTGCTGCTGCTATAATCAGCAAAGCTGAACTCCCTGAAATCAATTTCATTCCCCTTTGCTGTCAGAAAGGACACATCAATGAGGAAATAAGAAGCCTGCAGCTAATCTCTGAAACAACCAATTCACAGACTAAACACTGACTGTCATGCAGACAAGGAGGTCCCTGCTTAAAACTCACCCAGTATGTTTATGAGTTTATAATACCAAAATAAAGTCAACTGGTCACCTTTGGAGGATGATAGGAAAATGATTCATTATTTTGAAAACCGATGCATAGTGAGCATGAAAGTGAGAATTCTCCTGGATGGGGTTTCCCATTCTCAACCTGGCAGTGCTTGATCAGACTTGGTGACTTACCAATATAAGGAGCACCTTTCATTTAATGGTCTTAAATGCTTTTACAACTAAGTATATTCAATTTAGAAAAGCCTATTTTTCCATTTTCCATTCAAATCGAAGCACACTAAATAAAAACTACACCAAGATACTGGGTCTCACTGGATCAGACGGGCAAAGACCCAAAAGCTTGGCAACCTCTGTCATGAGGCTGTCCTGGTGGGGTGCACACTGGGACCACACCCATGCAGAGGACCTTGCATTTTCCCATGGACCCAGCAATCCCAGTGCTAGAAACAGACCCTGACCACGGCCCTCACCAAGTACAAAACAACATCTGCCCAAGATTAGTCCCCATGGCATTCCACAGCCAAAGGTCTGAACACCACTCAAACACAATCACTACAAACTGACACCTTCATAGACATGTTGAATAATCAGCAAGACACACAAGTGTAAACGGTACTTGCAACCTGTTATGAAAGACAGGAGGGAAAGCAAGGGCAGCTATAGGTGTGCACATGCCTATTTATGCAGGATAAAGCAGAAACAGAAATGGCTGTCTATAAGTGTGGGAGATCCGGATGTACCTGAGATTTCTGATCATATCTCGTAAAATTTTGATTTATGAGAGCCATGTAATTATTTTGTACATAAAAATAAAATTTAGCCATAACAGGTATGGCTCAGTGGATAGAGCGTCGGCCTGCGGACTGAAAGGTCCCAGGTTCAATTCCGGTCAAAAGCATGTACCTTGGGTGCGGGCACATCCCCAGTGGGAGGTGTGCAGGAGGCAGCTGATCGATGTTTCTAACTCTCTATCCCTCTCCCTTCCTCTCTGTAAAAAATCAGTAAAATATATTTAACAAATAAATAAATAAATAAAATTCAAAAAATTCCAGCCCTAGCCAGTTTGGTTCAGTGGATAGAGTGTTGGCCTGCGAACTAAAGGGTCCTGGGTTCGATTCCGGTCAAGGACACATGCCCAGGTTGCAGGCCTGGTCTCCAGCGGGGGGCATGCAGGAGGCAGCCAATCAATGATTCTCTCTTATTGATGTTTCTCTCTCTCCCTATACCTTCCTCTTTGAAATCAATAAAAATATTTTTTTAAAAATTCCAAATTCAAACCAAAGAAACCTAATTGTATATCAAAGGGGCAATATAACCACAAACAAAAGAATATTCATCAAGGGCTTTAAAACATATACCCGGGGGCGGGAGGGGCTGCAGAACCGCGGCGAGTCGGTATCCAGGCCCCGAGAGGCCGCGTCCCCCGGCCCCAGCCCCGGCCTCTGCCCGGCGCACAGAACCGCGGCGGCGCGGCCCGGCCTGGTCCCCGACCCCCGGCCCCGACGGCCGTGCCGGGGGCGAGCTCAAGGCTGAGGCGAGGCCGGTTCCGTCCGCGCACTCACCGCGGGCGCAGGGCTCGGCGGCGGGTCCCGCGGGCTGCGGACCACGGACGCGCAGGCGGACGCGCTCCCATTCATTAGCCGCGGCTTTGTCTGCCCCCGCGGCCCTCCCGCCGCCGCCGCTGCCCACCAGGATGCCCTCGACGCCACGAGCCACTGCTCCCCACCCAGGGGCCCGCGCGGCGAGGGGCGGGGCCGGGGGGCCGGAACGCGCAGGCGCAGTGCTGACTCCCTGGGACTCGCTGACTAGAGGCTCCGGCTGCAGCGGCCGAGAGCGCCGGGGCGGACTGCGCAGGCGCCAAACTCGCGCGCCGCCCCGCCCCGCGCAGCTCCGCTGAGTCTGAGGGTGGGCGCGCGCTCCAGCCCGCCGGACGGCACCCAACGCGCAAGCGCAGTCCCCGCGCTCCGGCGCCCACCGCAGGATGGTCGGGACAGGTCACTCGGGTGCGGTTTGGGACGCGGGTCCCACTCGGGCGCACTCCCTCAGCTCCGGGTCCTCAGCGGCAGGGTCCCGAGCCCTGGCGGGGCAGTTGCGCTCCAGGCTGGGTGCGGGCCCGCAGCCCGTTGGTGTGTCCGGCTGCGGGCCCGCACCCAGCCGCTGGCTTTGGGGCGCCTGAGCCTTGGGGACGCGAAGCCCAGCCGCGGAGACCTGCCCCGCGTGCCCTCCGCCCGGTGCCGCAGCGCCCCGAGGCCGGCTCGCCCGGAAACGCGCCCGGTGTCGTGCTTCCTGCCCCCGCGCTCCGAGGCGGTGGCGGCCACGTGCGGGGGGCCCGAGCCTGTCCCTCTCGGGAGCAGGTGCTCCGTGCGCGCCTCGTCCGCTGGGGCTGGGAATGAAGGAGCCCACGCGGAGGCGGCGGCACCAGCGAGGCCCTGGGCCGCGGCTCCTGAGCGGCCCCCGGTAGAGCCGGCGGCAGCGGGTGCGGGCCGCGGGCCTCCCCTGGCGGTGCCTGTAGGGAGTCCGGGCGTGTGAGGAACAGGCCCTAGTGCGCATGTCTGTTCGCCAGACTGTGGCTCAGAGGCCCCTTTTTCCCCCGCCCTGGTTTGGACCAGGCTTCTGTTGCATGAAATGGGGGGAATGTTCACATTGCAAGTCTGAGTGTGATTAGAAGGAGTGGACTCAACAATTATTGGCCTAGTTTTGTAAAGTGAGATCCCGAGCCCCTCTTGCCCTCCCTGGCTCTCCTCCCCCACTCCCCCAGCCGGACACCCCCTCCTCTGCACCCCCTGAGCCCACTCATTCCCCTCCCTCCATCCTCAGGAGCCTTGCTTCCATGAACTTGGCGCCTTCTCACACCCTCGATGACTGACTTGTTCCCACAGCTCAGTGGCAGAGTTTTGTTCTTTCAGTTGTAAAAATTCTTAGTCCGGAGGGTGTTCACCCGTTATTGCCGTGTGTGTGGAAGTAGTTTCCCCGTTTGTCTTCTGACGCTGCAGATGTCCTCAACTCGAGGTGTTCGTGTTTGAGTCCTCTTTCCCGCAGCGCAGTTGGGGGTCCCCCCAGGGGTCCAGGCTCGTTGTCTCTGGGCGCTTCTGTGGAGTCTCCCTCCCGTGTAGACCTCTCACTTGTGTTGGGCTTTGTTTTTGCACAGTGTGCGGAGCAGGGCTAATGTTATCTTTCCCGCGGGGCCGTGTGCAGGTGTGTGTGTGTGCCTAAGCGTGCGGTTCCTTTGGGTAAATACGGAGGAGCATGGTTGCTGATTGTAAGGTGAGAATGCCTTTAGTTTTGTGAGAAATTGGCAAACTGTCTCCCAGAGTGGCCACAGCACGTTGCAGTCCCACCAGCAGTGAGTGAGCGCTCCTGCTGCTCCGCATCCTCACCAGCATCTGATGGTGTCAGTGTTGGCTCCTGTCTCTCCAATCTGTGTGTTGCCTTGTGGTGCCTGTTTTTTTTTCTTGAAAAGCCAGACAAGATGCACCAGATGGGAGGAGCTGCTGTAAATAGGTCTTAGGTGTGGTGAGGTAGGGGGACGGAGTGTAGTGTGGTCCTGAGATGAAGCTCAATCTTTAGTAAGTCTGTGCCTTCCTCAGTTTTCTTCTAACCCTGGCTGGGACAGATGCTGGAGGGAGTGGAGTTGCTCTCTCCCTTCCCCTGTCAGCTGTGCCCTGTGTGGTAGTGTCTCCCTAGGGCCGCCCCTGTTAAGATCAGGGTGCTCTAACACCTTTTAATGGCTCCTTCCCCTCCTCCTGCTGGAAACACGAGGAGACCTATCTCTGCTATTTGCTGTGGGAACCTCATGCTCCTGGAGGATCTTGCCATAGGGTGGGGGCCCCCTATAACTGGATTCTTTGTTTTGTTGTTAATCCTCACCCGAGGATATTTTTTTCTTTCTTTTCTTTTCTTTTTTTTTTTAAGAGAAAGTGGAAGGGAGGGGGAAGATATAGAGGAAACATGGATGTGAGAGAAACCTAATGATTGGTTGCCTCCTGCACACAACCCAACCGGGGCTAGGGATTGAGCCTGCAATCAAGGTACTGCCCCTGACAGGAATCAAACCTGCAACCCTTCAGTTTTCAGGCTGATGCTCTAACTGCTGAGCTAAACTGGCTAGGGCTCCCTGGAGTTTTTAACTCTGCCGAGTTTATGCTGAGCCTACAGAGATTCATTACTTATGGTTCAGGAAACCCCAGGCTTAGGTTCCCCAGGCAGTTTCAGCTCAAGAGTCTCTGCTCCAGGAAGCCACGATGACTTGTGTTCACATGTCTGTCTCTCCGGTCTTGGGAGCAGGGGTTTACCCTGTGTCCTCCCTTGTCTTACAGAGCCCAGAAGAGCAGCATCGTTTCAGTTTGTTCTGCTTTTTACTTGTTAGGATGGAGTGGTGACTTGCAGGTTTCTTACATGAGGAACCCAAAACCAGAAGTCATTTGGTGTGTGTGTTTTTCATGTATCAGTCTCTTAAGTCATGCAGAAAACAAAACCTGAAGTGAGAAAAACGTTGCTACAATAAGACTTGCTTTTATAATTGCCTGTCTACGTTGTCTGAAGCCTTTATTTCTTCACAGGTCTTATGTCCTTTCATTTCACGCTGCAGGACTCCCCTGAGCATTTCTGGTAAGGCAGGTCTAGTGATCACAAACTCCCATAGCTTTTGCTCACCTTTTTGTCTTAATTTGTACCTCACTTTTTAAAACAAAATATATTTTTATTGATTTCAGAGAGGAAGGGAGTGGGAGAGAGAGATGGAAACATCAATGATGAGAATCATTGATTGGCTACCTCCTGCACGCCGCCCCCCCCCGCCCCCCACTGTGGATCAAGCCCGCAACCCAGGTTTGTGCCCTTGACTGGAATCAAACCCAGTACCCTTCAGTCCGCAGGCTGATGCCCTACCCACTGAGCCAAACCAGTTAGGGCACATCCCTCACTTTTGAAGCACACTTTTGCTAGATATAAGATTCTTGGTTGACATTTCTTTCTTTTACCTCTTTCAAAGTATTTGCCTACTGTCTCCAAGGTTTGTGAGAAGAAATAATTTGATCTCATGATTCTTTAAATGTAACTAGTCACGCTTTTGATGCTTTCCAGATTCTGTCTTGTGATAATTTGATTAATGTGTATCAGTGTGGTTCTTTTTGAGATGATCTTTCTTGATGCTCACTGATCTTATGGGATATATATATATATATATATATATATATATATATATGTTTTAATGTATTTTTTATTTCAGAGAGGAAGAGAGGGATAGAAACATCATTGATGAGAGAGAATCATTGATTGGCTGCCTTCTGCACGCCCCCTACTGGGGATCAAGCCCTTAACCCAACCATGTGCCCTTGACGGGAATCGAACCTGGGACCCATCAGTCCCCAGGCTGACGTGCTTTTTTTTTTCATTTTTTTTAACTCCCCTCCACCCAGTTCCCACCCCACACCCCTCCCTCACTCCCCACCCACTGTCCTCATCCACAGGTGCACGATTTTTGTCCAGTCTCTTCCCGCATCCCCCTCACCCCTTTACCCCCCAAGAATAGTCAGTCCACTCCCTTTCTATGCCCCTGATTCTATTATAATCACCAGTTCATTCTGTTCATCAGATTATTCACTTGATTTTCAGATTCACTGGTTGATAGATGTATATTTGTTGTTCATAATTTGTATCTTTACCTTTTTCTTCTTCCTCTTCTTAAAGGATACCTTTCAGCATTTCATATCATACTGGTTTGGTGGTGATGAACTCCTTTAGCTTTTTCTTATCTGTGAAGCTCTTTATCTGACCTTCAATTCTGAATGATAGCTTTGCTGGATAAAGTAATCTTGGTTGTAGATTCTTGGTATTCATCACTTTGAATATTTATTGCCACTCCCTTCTGGCCTGCAAAGTTTCTGTTGAGAAGTCAGCTGACAGTTGTATGGGTACTCCCTTGTAGGTAACTGAGTTTCTTTCTCTTGCTGCTTTTAAGATTCTCTCTTTGTCTTTTGCTCTTGGCATTTTAATTATGATGTGACTTGGTGTGGTCCTCTTTGGATTCCTTTTGTTTGGGGTTCTCTGCGCTTCCTGGACTTGTAAGTCTATTTCTTTCACCAGGTAGGGGAAGTTTCCTGTCATTATTTCTTCAAATAGGTTTTCAATATCTTGCTCTCTCTCTTCTTCTGGCACCCCTATAATTCGGATGTTGGTATACTTGAAGCTGTCCCAGAGGCTCCTTACACTATCTTCGTATTTTTGGATTCTTTTTTCATTTTGCTTTTCCGGTTGGGTGTTTTTTGCTTCTTCGTATTTCAAATCGTTGACTTGGTTCTTGCAATCCTCTAGTCTGCTGTTGGGAGTCTGTATAATATTCTTTATTTTAGTCAATATGTGCCTAATTTCTAGTTGGTCCTTTATCACAACCTCGAGGGTCTCATTAGATTTCTTGTAGGTCTCATTAAGTTTATCAGCAGTTTCTAGAAAATTCTTGAAAAACCTTAAAAGTGTGGTTTTGAACTCTATATCCAGTAGTTTGCTTTCCTCCATTTCTGTCGTTTGTGTCCTTTTACTTTGTCTCCGCATTTTTTATGCTTCCCTGTGTTGATAAGGTGGTTTTCTGTGTTAAGTGTCCTCTAGGGCCCAGTGGTTCAGCCTCCCCAATTACTCTTGGTGCACCCCTTGTGGTCTTTGTGCACAGTCTTGTTGTAGTTAAGCCTTGACTGTTGTAGGTATCACTGGGAGGAATTGACCTCCAGGCCTATTGGCTGTGAGAATCAGCTGTGTCTGCAGTGGGAGAACTTCTGTGATGGAGACACCCCTCCGGGACAAGACTTGCTTCAATGGGGCTTTGGTGCTCACTGAGTCTGCCCCCTGAGTGTGTCCTTTATGGTTCCACGGAGCTGCAAACTCCCCAGGCTGACGCTTTATCCACTGAGCCAAACCGGCTAGGGCTAGGATATTTTTATTAATGTATTTCATCAAATTTGGGAAGTTTTATTATCTGTTCATATAGTCTCTCTGCCCCTTTCTTTCTCCCTCCTTCTCTGGCACTCCCACAATGCATATGTTGGTTTGCTTCTTCTTGTGCCAACAGGTCCCTTAGGCTCTATTTACTTTCCTTTCATCTTTTTTTTCTGTTTCTTAGATGCAATAATTTTAACTGTTCTATCTTCAAGTTTGCTGATAATTTCTTCTTTCAACTTGATTCTGCCTTTTTAAAAAAATATATATATATTATTGATTTTTTACAGAGCGGAAGGGAGAGGGATAGAGAGTTAGAAACATTGAAGAGAGAGAAACATCAACCAGCTGCCTCCTGCACTACCCCTACTGGGGATGTGCCTGCAACCAAGGTACATGCCCTTGACCGGAATCGAACCTGGGACCCTTGAGTCCGCAGACTGACACTCTATCGACTGAGCCAAACCGGTTAGGGCTTGATTCTGCCTTTTAATCCCTCTAGTCACTAGAGCAGTGATGGTGAACCTTTTGAGCTCGGCGTGTCAGCATTTTGAAAAACCCTAATTTAACTCTGGTGCCCGTGTCACATATAGAAATTTTTTGATATTTGCAACCACAGTAAAACAAAGACTTACATCTTTGATATTTATTTTATATATTTAAATGCCATTTAACAAAGAAAAATCAACCAAAAAAATGAGTTCGCGCGTCTCCTCCCACACACGTGTCATAGGTTCGCCATCACTGCACTAGAGTCTAGTTGATTTTCCATTTCAGTTATTCTTTTCAGGTCCAAATTTATTTTTGTTTCTTTTTAGGTTTTCCGTTATTATTGACATTTTCATTTCATTTAAACATCATTTAATTTTTTTTTTCATATCTTTTGTTCTTTGAGCATTTTTAAGATAGTTGTTTTAAAGTCTTTGTCTAATAGATCTGCCATCAGGTCTTTTTCAAGAACAGTTCCTGTTGATTAATTTTTTCTGTGAATGGGCCATATTTTCCTGTTTCTTTGTATGCATTGGGAATATTTGTTGAAAATGGACATTTGAATTTAATAACGTGGTAACTCTGAAAATCAGATTCTTCCCCTTCCCCAGTTTGCTTTTTGTTAGTATTTTTATATTGTTATTATAGGCCATCTCTGTGTGGAGGATCAGCCTGAAGCATAAACTTAGTATCTTGTCTTTTCTGTGTCTTTCCTTGGGCATATTGGTCATTTCCTATTTTCCCCCATATATGCAGTTAGTTTGAAATACCTGGCTCCTGAAAGGAGAAAAGGTATAAGTAGAGGTGGGGAGTAGAAGTGTGGGTAATAGTGCAACATCCTAAGTCCCCTGGAAAGCACTTCAGTGGAGGGGGAGGGGCAGAACATGGCTGCCCATCTCCTTGTCTGCACCTCCATAATCAGAAGCAGTAGTTTGCACAGATCCCTGGCATTTGGAGGGCACAGTCATTTTTGCCCACCCCTGCTCCTCACATGCCATGTGGGAGCTACTCCAGGAACACATACA
Source organism: Myotis daubentonii (assembly GCF_963259705.1). Lineage (NCBI taxonomy): Eukaryota > Metazoa > Chordata > Mammalia > Chiroptera > Vespertilionidae > Myotis > Myotis daubentonii. The sequence goes on from NC_081841.1 coordinate 688,304, forward strand.
CAGCTGCCTGGCTGGGTATCTGCTACTCTGCTAAGAGCTCAAATTGACCAAAACTAACTGCATTCACCCTCCAAGTCTTCCCCTGGAAGCTATGAGCCTTTAATATTCAACAGAGCTCCCAAATAGTTACAGCATAAGGGCCCAGTCGGCTTTTGCTTCCCATCCTGTCCTGCTGTTGTCTGTGTATCTCAGTCTGCCTTTACTTTAAACCCTAAATGATACCACTGTTTTAAACAGCCAGTACTCATTTTGATTCCCCATTTCTATGCTTCCTAGAAATGTCCCTCATTCCTCTGGCAACATCACATGTCCATCTGGAATGGTTCCTCTTCTGCCTGGAAAATACCCTTCAGGAGATATTGCAGGGAAGGTCTACTGGTGACATATCCTTTCTGTTTTGTTTTGTCTGAAACTTCCTTTCACCATCATTTTTGAAGTATCTGTGCTGGGCATGTGAGTCTGGGTTGGCATTACAGATGCCATAACATTGTTATAAGTTTCATTATTTTTTACTTCGTTTGGTTAATCCTCACTCTAGGATATTTTTTCCTTTTTTTTTTTTTTTTTTTTTTTAAGAGAAGTGAAGGGAGACTCAGGGAGAGAAACACTGATGATGTGAAACACATCAATTGGTTGCCTCCTGCACACACCCTAACTGGGCCAGGGAAAGAACCTGCAACCCAGATACGTGTTCTTAGTTGGGAATTGAACCCATGACCCTTTGGTGTATGGGCCAACACTCTACCTCTGAGCCACACTGGCCAGAGCTAACTTTCATTGTTTCTGTTAAAGGAAAAAAAAAAGTATGCTGCCAGTTGAGTTGTTCCTCTGAAGTGTCTCCATTTTCCTCTGCTTTTCAGATTTCCTGTCTTTGGTTTTTAGTACTTTATTGTGATGTGCCTAGGTGTAGGTTTTTGTGTGTCATTTTTAATTTACCCTGACATTCTGAGATCCATGGATTTCTCCGCTGTCAGTTTGGGAAAGCCTCGCACACTCACTGTCTCCTTCAGGTACTGCCTGTGTTTTCTTCCTCCAGGAATCCCGGAACCTGTCACCTCCCCGTCCTGTGCCACATCCTTTTGCTGCACTTCAGTCAGAGTTTTTCTCCTGTCCTGGCTTCCAATCCAGCAGTCTTCCCATCTAACTTGTATTAGGTGCATCTTTTTAATTCTTGTCATCTTATTTTTCAGTTTTAGAATGTGTTTATAGATTAATATTCTCATAAGTGGAAGGACATTCTCCACCTTATCAAATTTCTTCAATGTATTAATCAGTGTCAATGTCTGCAAACTGGAATTTGGATCAACTGTGTGTCTGTTTCTGTTGTCCACTCTCTTACTTTCAGTCTTTGATCCTATTTTTAGTGTTGGATAATTTCTTACTAAGAGTCAAACTGTACGTAGGTAAAATAATAGAAGCTCTGGGTCTTTTCCTTTGGGAAGAAATGCGGAATAGGGCAGGCCACTGTGATGTGCTCAAGGTCAAGGTGATGCAGCTGTTTCAGGCTTTGTGATAACTGGCCTATCCTGTTTTGCCTCCAGGGGTCTCCCGTGGAAACCTGGGGTCCTCTTGCTGATAGGCACTGCAGTCCAGTTGTCTCCCTGCACGGGTGCCCACTTCTCAGCCTCTCTCCCTGAACATGAGAACCTCACAGGCCAGCACCTGTCCCTGGGGAGGCTGCAAGGATACAGCCCCTCCTGAAGCTCCCTCTTCTTCAAGACCTTGGCTTTTGCAGTCCTGCTTGATGTCACCATGGGTCTCCCCAGCCCAGTGTCACCACTGACAGCTCTACAATTGTGGACAGAAGACTTGCCTTCGTGCAAGTATCTCCTTACTAGAATTGTGCTTCCTCAAATCCTTGAGGTGCTCCTTGGTATCTTCAAAAAAAGATTGTTCTCAGAACAGTTCTTGGTCTGATACCAGCTGCTGCCTCACAGTCAGAAGTAGAAGGAAGTTTTAACTAAGTCCAACATTTTATTAACATATAACAGCATCCATTCACTGAAACGAGGCAATTCCCAAGACTTACACTAAGAGCTTTTTATTAGGAGTGACCAGAGAAGTGCCTCCTGCCCCAGATATCACCTACAGCAGGGAAATAAACAGCTTGGTACTCCGGTCTGAATGAGCTATAGCGGGATGGCCAAGAGCAGCCGCATTTCCAGTTGCATCCAGTTGCATTTCTCTATTGGGAAACATCGGTATCAGGACCAGCTGTGAGCAGCACCAGACAGCTGTTAGCATTGGGCCTATCTCCTGCAGCATTGTCAGCAGCACAAGAACACAGGGTTTGACTGTTTCCGCAGCGCTCACAGGACCTGTTTCTATAGTCAACATAAACAAACGCATGAAGAACCGCTGCATGCCCATCACTCGAGGTCCATCCCTTGGACCATGTTCTCTGCCCACTGAAGTGAGCAAGCTTGTCCTGTAATGGACCCAACAGCAAACATCTGGCTCTGTGGGCCTGTCTCTGTGACAACCATTCAGAGCTGTCCATACATGATGAACCCTCCCCTATAGTGGAAACCTAAGTTGAACCATTGGAGCATGAGTACAAAAGGCGAGTACATCAATGCATATCCCTGACATGAGCTTGGCAACCGAAACAAATGGTGCTCAGCATGCATAGAGCCTCATATAGTCCATAGGCTCCTGAGGGTTGGAGAGCCCTAGCTCATGACTGGTGAACTGGAGGCAGAAGAGCAGGTTACAGACCTGAACGACTAAGACCATCAGTCTGGCACCACATGTACAGACCCTTCAAGGAAACGTTTCCCATGTCAAATTCAGCTGAGCACTCAAGTAAGAGCCTAGGGCCCCCACCCAGGAGCCACCCATAACTTCCACCTTGTAAGGCAGGGCTACTACCAGCCCAAGCTGGTAGACTCTCCCTTCAGGAAAGCCATGAGCCCAACACTGGATCTCCAGGAAATCTACTCTGGCCTTTTGGACTCATTTCCTGGATCTGGTTAGACCCAGCACAGGGAAGACTGATGACAGCCTGGATCTCAAACTGGTAAAGTCTTTACACATAGTATCGCCTTGAGCACACATTTATAGGGATTCTCATGTAAGTCATGGGAAAACCGCATGAGCATGATTCACAATGTGGCCCCAATTGGTGCTCCTGGGGCTCTGGAACAGAGGCTGGACTCGGGAATTTGCACACAGCATCTCAGGAGAGGCTACATGGCCAAGGCAACTATGAGGCTGTCCACAGGCTCTTCTGTTTGGGCAGTATGCATGGCAACGCAATCATTCTGAACACAAGTCAGCATCATCTCAGAAAAGCTGTTGTAAGGACCACTTCATCACCTCTCCTATGTCCTATCTGGAACTAAGGTGGTAATTCAAGGGCGGCATGAATGAGGTTGCCATGTACATTGGCATCCAAAGGATATGACTACTTTATCATCTTAAGAAGAAAAAGCCAGCTTCCTCCAACTGTAGAAAATTGCAAATAAAAAGTTTAATTTCAGAAACTGAGTTCCCTATTTATAAATATACCAAAACATAGTCAATGCAAAGTGAGATTAATAACAAGTACAGTATTTTGAGGAAACAACTTTTCTAAAAGGGCACAGGCAATGAGTGACTTGTTTCACCAGCATATTTAATTGGTATAAAATAAGAAAAGGAATCCTTTTCTACATGTTGAAGCAAAAACTCTGAGGACATATTGTTAAAAGAATCTGACAACTGGCATTTCATTCTGATGTCCCTGGGATTCTAAAATACCCGTGATGGCTGAGTCTTCTGTATTGTCAAAAAACACCGAAGGCTACTCTTACAACTGTAATATAACAGTATTCTTCCCTGTTATATCACCTCCTCTAAAAAGAATTTTACACGTGATTTGATCAAATTGGGGGGCACTACACACATTTCAAAATAGAAACACTATTTTGAAGTCTATAGTTTCAAAGTAGAGACACTATGTCAGAGGCTCGGGGGTTCAGTCACCAGAGCTGCTGTAAACGTATTGGACAACAGGCAGCAAGGAGCATGTTATAAAGAGTCAGGATGTCACTGATGTAACTGACCATGTGAAACCTCAACACAAAACCAGAACATGGGGAAGTTCTCCTTACAACCATCATGTAACTGACATTCCATGTTATATTTTAGTTTTGTCTTCAAATGCCACATCGTTGCTGTAGCAAACAGTATCTTCCACAATATTTTCTGCACTCCTCACATTATTAGAGATGCAGGTAAAAACCACTCAGGATGGCTTCTACTCCACCTATTTCCATATTTTATTTGACAGCCACAAAGGCTGCTTTGTTGCAATTAAAGCAATTTTTAACTAAAATACGGTACCTGATTTGTTCTTACATAAGTGAATAAAAAGCCTACGGAATAAAACTCTTTTCATCTTCTGTCTTTCTAGTAAAACAAATAACTAACCCCCAGCTTTTAAAAAAAACGTAACAGTTATGGATTTAAACCTAAACACCATATTTCATAATTGACAAGACAGGCTATTTCTAGTGGCTTTGTAAAAAACACACCGTGGTACCTGGCTTGAAGGACTAGGAGTAAGGCACATATAGACATTATGGTGAGATTTCAAGAGAAACTCAGTGTGGACCTGAGAGTGCCCGGTCTGATGTCCTCCTTGGCACCAACTGGTGCCAACCAACAGCCTGTGACAAACAGCTGGTGCCTAATGAGCAACAACACCTTTAGCCAGGTGGCTCCATTGTGATTTCAATACTGAAAATATATTAATGGAAGATTCACTTTCAAAAAGATAAGTTTTTCAAAATGTTCCATCATGAGCCTGGACTGGCCAAAGCTACCGTTCTCAGTGGGTGTGCTGAACAGCCTTTCTGAAGGGACAATACTCGGGGGACAACCCAAAAACCTGACGGCCAAGGCTGAGAGTCCTGGCCAGGCAGACTTCTTTAGGTTCCAGTAGGTAAGTGGGTCACAGCTGTGTTCAAGCACCTCCTCCTCCAGGTAAGAAAGCACCATGGCCTCAGGAACCTTCATCTTTTCTCTTGGGCCTTTCTTTTTTATCTTGGCCATGAGGGACCACAGGCTTTCATCCCCATTGGAGTCTCTCGATGGGGAGTCTGGAGGACACCCATTGGAGACAGGTATGTCCTCTGAGGTAGAATTCAGCATTTCTAGTTCCCTGATTAAATCCTGCTTGTACTGCTCCGCCTCCTCCTCGGAGAACAGGGAGGCTTTGTAACGAGGGTCCAACAGTGTAGCAAAGATGTACCTGGGATCGTGGAGGGTGGCGGACAGTCGGCTCACCATGGCTTCCTTTAGAGACTTCAGCATGGTGTCGATGCCCATGGTCTCCTCAAACAGCATCTCGATTTTTCTGTTCAGAATGTGGATCATGGGGATGACCTGGCTGAGGGTAGACATGTGGCTACTCATCTCCCGACTCGCAGCATCAAAGGGCTTCAGCGCATGACACACAGACTTCATGACCTCCCACTGGTCGCAACTGATCAGTTCTCTGAAATTACACTCGATGGACATCTCGTTAATTGCTCTCTTCTGCTCAATGAGCCGTTCGAGCATATGAAACGACGTGTTCCATTTGGATGGGACGTCCTGAATAAGGTGGTGGGGCGGCAATTCATACTCCTTCTGCAGCTCTGCCAGTTTCTCTTTTGCTGCATGTGAGCGAAGCACCCGCTCACATAGCTTCCGAGCAATGCTGAGTAAATTCTGCACCATTCTCTGGCTTTTAATGGCCTCGTTGACAATGAGGTTCACCGTGTGACTGAAGCACTGCACGCTGGAGTGCTCCCCTTCATTCAGCGTCTTTCCTATGCTGGGATTGTCAGTCACTGTAATGCCAACCTGAAGGCCAGTGGATGTCACCCAGGCCTCCCACCAACATTCCAGCTGCTTCTGAATGCTGTTGCCGCTATAGTCGCAGTCAATCTGTGACACGTCTAACAGTGCTGAGCAGTGGTGATCCTCACAGTGAGGTCGGATCGACGACTCGAAGGTGACCCAGTGAGCAGTGAGTGTCAGGTACTCCCGGGTCTGGTTACTCATCCATATTCCAGATGTGAAATGGACCACACCACTCTCAGCCTCCTTAAGGTGTGACATAATGATTTGCTTCACATTATCGTACATTCCGGGGATAGCTGTCCTGGAAAAGTAGGAAGGGGAGGGCAAAGAGTACTGAGGTTTCAAGTATTCGAGCAGCCTGTTAAAGCCAACATTATCAACAAAAGAATATGGCTGAAGGTCAAGTGCAATCATTTCAGCTATGAGACTTGTTATCTTTTTGGCAACTGGATGAGAATCATAAAACTTCTCATCAGTGTCGTCAAAGGAGGAAGCTCCCGACAGTTCTGCGCTCAGGGGCACGCTGACGCCTGGAGGAGAGGGCAGCACGGTCTTGGGGACATCGGTCTTCAGCACACTGCCGTGGAACCTTTGTAAATGCCTCAGAAGACAGCTGGTGCCCAGGTTAGTTGGCTTCTTGCCCCTGCTTATTGTCCGGCCACAGTGCAAGCACACGACTTTAGTGGGGTCTGCAGAGCAGACAGAAAAGTGATTCCACAGCTTGGAGGTCTTTTTGCTGTGAACGGGAAATAGAACTGGACTGCTTTTGGTAACCACTGCTGGAAGGTCAGTTAGTTTGGAGGAAGTTTCTGTGGATGCCAAGGTGTTGTATGGAGGGTTTGCCAAACTAGCCCCCAGGAAGCCCTTTTGGTTCCCAACAACTTCTGGGTGGCGCCTGTAGAGATGTCTCATCAAACAGCTGGTGCCCACATCACCCTTCTTTCCTCGACTGATGACACAGCTGCAGTGTCTGCACACCGCCTTCAGACTGTCCATGGGGGCGAGGGAAAAGTGATGCCAGACCTCCGACTTCAGTCTCTTCATCACCTTTTGATTCTGCTGGAATATAACACCAGACTCAACCATGTGAGGGCTCGACCCATCACCCTGCTGCTTCTCAGGGGAGGACACCAACGAGGCCTCGCCCACATCATCAGAGGATGACAACACTGATACATCTTCCATCGGCAAATCTCCAGGTTTCAGACATGCCTGCAGGTGCTCAGTCAGCTGGTCAGGGGAGGAGGATGCCGAGGGGGACTCTTGTACCTCATTGCCTGGCGATGAGGACACCAAGTTTGGATCTCTCTCAGGAGGCAGGAGGGCAGGCAGCAGGGTTGGTGGCGTGGAGTAGGGGGGAGGCATGGATGCTCCCCTGCTCTTCTCCTGCAGTACGATGGCACGGTGTGCCCGCCACATGTGCCGGATGAGGCAGCTGGTACCCAGGTCCTTCCCGTTTTTCCCTCTGCTGAACTCACTCATGCAGTGAATGCACACGGCCTTGGAGCTGTCCAGAGGTGACAGGTAGAAGTGCTTCCAGACTGCAGACCACCTTCGGGATCCAGAGGTACTCTTTGGAAGTGGAAAGCTCTTCTCTGGCCCACTCTCTGCAGAGTCATCATGCTGGGGAGTGGGGAGCGGTTGGGGTGGCTCCACCAGGGCTTCTTCCTGCCTGTACTTCTCAGAGATGGACACATCAGAGGAGACCTCTTCAGAAGATATGACAGATCCAGATTGTTCTGTCACCTGTTCAGAAGATGGGATCTTGGAGGCTATTTTCTGGACAAGTTTGATGGGTGACAGTATGGTGCCCAGGTCTCCAAGGGGTGTGGGCTGAGGAGGGAACACCAGTGCAGGGGAGGAGATGGATCCCAGGGTAGACACACTGCCTTCCTCCTGAATGAGTGCTGTGGGGTGCGCCCTCCTCACGTGCCGCATGAGACAGCTCGTGCTCAGGTCCTTCTCGTTTTTGCCGCGGCTGAACTCTTTCATGCAATAAACACACACTGCCTTCGTGCTGTCCCGAGGAGAGATGAAGAAATGTTTCCAGGCCGGAGACTTCTTCCTGGAGTTCATGCTGCGGCTGGACAGGAGGCTCTGCGTCACAGCTTCCATGGCAACATCGTACAACGTGCTGCTGTACTGTGAGAACAGGGCGCCATAGTCGTCCTCGTGGTCGGCAGGGAAACACTTCCCCGGGGGCTTACAGCTGTAGCTTGCTTCTCTGATCTCTACCTGTTCATCACCACTGCCAGCTGCTTTCCTGTCCTCTTGTTCAGTCTTAAAGTCCACTCTTTCCAAAGTGTGATTCGGAATTCCATCATCTTCCTCTTCTATTTTAGCATTTATTTTATCAGAAACAAAGTCACCATCCCCTTTGGGGGGATGGGTTTCCTGGTTATTGTCCATGACTCACCATAACTACTCTGGCTGTGTCATCACGTTGCTATCTCAGGTTGGTAAGAAAATGATCCAAGCTCTCAATTTGCCCCCAAACATCCATTATCTTCAGTGTTTTGAAAATAATTCTAACTTTTGGGATGTTCATGAATATGGCTAATCATACATGTTACTGGAAAACAGAAGATGCAACTCAGGAGCACATCATCTCAGGGCCCAGACCACTGTTTTCCAGGAGTTGTATAAAGTACTTCTTGGTGCAGACCTAAATTCATGCTTTGTAGACCTGCTTGTTACTTTGGAAACAGGATCGCTGTCATCTTGATGGTCCTGCATTACCTACAAAAGATGAAATCAGGTCAAGCACTTAACTGATTTATACATTTCAAACCTTGTAGTGCCAGGGACCTATCAGCTTCAATTTGCATAGAAAAAAATTCTATAATGGTAATTTAAAATAGAAAAGCTCATTCTTTGATTTTTAAAAGCCACTTTTTGAAAATACTTTAAAACTAGAAAATAAAGGAAAAATGAAAAGGTAGGACTTTCAATTCAAATCCCCTATTAATAAAGGATTGCGGCAACACAGAAAAAACCTTGCATGTCATAGAGAGGTTGGTTTGGGCTAGAATTGATGCCTGCACCCGCCATCCATGTATGGAGGCACCTGCTGCTGCTATAATCAGCAAAGCTGAACTCCCTGAAATCAACTTCATTCCCCTTTGCTATCAGAAAGGACACATCAATGAGGAACTAAGAAGCCTGCAGCTAATCTCTGAAACAACCAATTCACAGACTAAACACTGACTGTCGTGCAGACAAGGAGGTCCCTGCTTAAAACTCACCCAGTATGTTTATGAGTTTATAATACCAAAATAAAGTCAACTGGTCACCTTCGGAGGATGACAGGAAAATGATTCATTATTTTGAAAATTGATAAAGAGAAAGGATTAAGTACTAATCTTCATTTGAGACATGAGCTTGAACATGAGATAACCAAATGGTAGGGAAGGACAGGCTCCTCTTCCTGGAAGTCCAGCTCATAAACCGGGCGGCCCTTAGGCACTGAGCCACAGCATCCCGTTCCACACCTTCTCATGGCGGAGTGCACACAGGCATGTGCTTCACTGCCTGCCAACATCCAAAAGAGATGCCCCACACAGCACACCCCCGTGAAGGAGGCGCACCAGAGATCACACATGAATATGGTCAAGCTTCCGGGGCAACTACAGACTTGCAGGGAACCAAGGACACAGGAACACATCACACTCACCAGAGGACCACGATCAGCAAAATCTAGACTGAGGAAGATGGGTCCAACCACAGGGCCTCCTCCACAAATTATGTCCATGGAGGTGAAAGAGATGATAAGAGACTTATGTGTCATATAATCAAGCAACACTTTATTATGTGGAGATGCACAATTCACCCATGAAACCCTGAAGAAAAGAGGGTAACTGCCATAAAAGTGGTCAGCAGTTACTTTTGTCAGGAAGGAGGGAGGGAGATGTGATGGGCAGGACACGTTGCGGGATTCTGGTGAGCCAGCAAAATCTTTATTTTTTATCCTATCCTGAGGATATGCTATTGATTTTAGAGAGAGGGGAAGGCAGAGAGAGAAACCACAGACAAAAGAATATTCATCACCCTGGCCGGTGTTCCTCAGTGGTTAGAGTGCTGGCCCATGTACCAAACGTTAGTGGGTTTGATTCCAGGTCAAGGGCATGTACCTGGATTTCAGGTTTGCTCTCTGCCCCCTGGTCAGGGTGAGTTTGAGAGGTAACGAATTGATGTGTCTCTCTCACTTTAATGTTTCTCTCTCCCTCCCTTTCTCTCTCTCCCCCCCGGCTCTCGCCCCTTCCAGCCCCTTCCACTCTCTCTGAAAAGCAATGGAAAAACTATCCTCTGGTGAAGATTACCAACAACAACAAAAGAATATTCACGAAGGGCTTTTAAACATGGTACCTTATTCATTCTAAGGGGGACAGAGGTGACTCGAAACACAGATTTGAACTGCATGGGTCCACTTATAAGTGGATTTTTTCAATAAATACCTGTAGTACTATTTCTGATCTGTAGTTGGGAGTCCATGAATACAGAGGGCCACTGTATGTGTTGATCTACACCATTTTATACAGGGAAGCTGAGAGCATCACAGTGTGTGTGTGTTCTGGAACAGATTCCCTGTGGATACCAAGGGCCAACTAAGTTTTGGGGGAATCCAACATTATCCATGGATTTTCAACTGCATGGGGGTTACTGCTCCTAACCCCTATATTATTCATGGCCAACTGTGTATATCAGTGATGGCGAACCTATGACACGCGTGTCAGAGGTGACAGGCGAACTCATTTTTTTGGTTGATTTTTCTTTGTTAAATGGCATTTAAATATATAAAATAAATATCAAAAATATAAGTCTTTGTTTTACTATGGTTGCAAATATCAAAAAGTTTCTGTATGTGACACGGCACCATAGTTAAGTTAGGGTTTTTCAAAATGCTGACACGCCGAGCTCAAAAGGTTCCCATCACCGGTGTATATTAAGGACAAAAAGAACTTAAAAAAAAACAACAACACTTAAAACTTTCCTAAGTAGTTTCATTAGTAGTAGTAACGTAGTTTTATAAGTTAGCAATTTTATTGTACGTACATTTTAGCATAAAACAAGTAATTATGTCAATGGCATTAAGAATCAAGATTTTCAGGATAGAAAAATGATACAAATTTTACAAATTCAAGAAATTGTTCTTGCCGGTTGCTCAGTGGTTAAAACATTGGCCCTTACACCAAAGGGTCTTGAGTTCGATTTCCCATCAAGGTCATGTACTTCGGTTGCAGGTTTGATCCCTGGTCCCAGTGGGGGCAGGTGGGAAAGCAAGAAATCAATGTGCCTCTCTCACATCAGTATTTCTCTCTCTCTCCCTCTCTCTTCCCTCTCCTCTCTCCCTTCCTTCCTCCCTCCCTTCTAGTCTCTCTCAGAAGCAATGGAAAAAATATCCTCGGATGATGATTAACGAAAAACAAACAAAAAAAATAAAAAAATTTAAGTAAAACTGATTTTAAATGTGTACTAAAAATATCAATATGAACTCATGATGTTTAAAAATATATTTCCTAGCTCTGTCCACCAGAGAGGTAGGTGCTCACAGCAGTAACACAGATGAACATTGTGAACACACCTGACACCTTGGTCTCTAAGCTCCTTTCTGCACTAAAAGGAGCCAACGCCCCCCTGGAGAAATGGCTCCCTGCAGGTGTAGGAAAAGAAGGCCCAAGTCCAGAAGGAAGTGCTCCCAGACGGGGCTGAGTGGGAAGGGGAATCTCAACTTATCACAGTTATACTCAAAATCAAAAACAGACTTTAATACATTACAATATAATGAATAAACAAATATCCCTTGCTTGCACTAATATTCAAAGAAGAAAAAGGAAGAATAAAAACATGGAGCTGAATATTACAGCCAGTTGCTTCCCCTGAAAAGTGGTCATAAAGGGAGAGAATTCACCACATGTCCTGTCTTTTAAGGACATAACGAATGAGGAACAGACGAAACAACAGCAGCATTAGAAAGTTGGCATCAGAGCAGAGGACAGCCTCTGAGGACCGTGTGGAGCAATCAGCATCACCATGTGAAAATGTGCTGCCTTTTGGGGCATATACATGGGGCAGCCAGATTCAGAAAGAATGCAAAACATAAATAGAAACAATAGATTCTGACAGCTCAGGCCAACTCCTGAAATTTAACAAGTGCCTTAAAAATCCAAGAGCAATTAAAATACTGACAGTTGCTGACTCTGAAACTACCTGTTTCGGGCAGAGAAACTCATAAGGAAACCCAGTGCAGGCAAAGAGAGTGAACGAGTCCCTACCCAACATGGGGGGCTCCTTGGGGCCCACGGTCACTCCTCCACTCTGGTCCTCTCACAAGGCAGTCACACAGAAGAGATCGGCCTGAAGGGGCTGAAGCCCAGCGAGCACAAAGTAAGAGAAGGACCACACTGACCATGATCACTGCTCTTCACCGCCAACAGCTCCTATTCCCCATCTGGTTGGTCACTCTCCGAAAGCTACGAGGGGCAGGGACCTGAAACAGATACACACAGTCATCCCTTGGTGCCCACGGGGGATGGGTGCCAGCACCCATCTCAGATACCAAAATCCCAGCATGCTCGTGTCCCTTACATTACGGGCATAGTACCGTTGACCCCCATCCCCACCCCAGCAGTCAAAAATCACATATAACTTTTGATTCCTCCAAATTAACTATTCGTAGCCTACTGTTGACTGGAAGCCTTACCAGTAATATCAATAGTCCACTAACACATAGTTTATCCATGTATTTATACATTGTTTTCTTACAATAGAGAAAATATTAAGAAAAATTATGAGGAAGTACATTTACAGTATTTACTGAAAAAAAAAGCCCACATATAAATGAACCCTCACAGTCAAGCCCTGTTGTTCAAGAGTCAACCTGTGAGCTTTAGAGCATCTCTAGGTTCCTTACTACACCAACACAAGGTAAACAGTAGTTACACTGTATTGTTCAGGGGAAGATGACAAGGAAAAAGGTCTGTCCACGTTCAGTACAGGCACAACATGCGGCACCACAGGCCCAAGTACAAAGTACACATCAGTAGGATCGTCACTTTTCCCTAGCATTTCCTTTCCACCTGCCAGCAGATGTGGAATCCCCACATACAGAGGGCCAACAGCCTTCCTTCCCAAAGTAAATACTGCCTAGCAACTGCTTTGCATAGTGTCAGTCAACCCTAATAATTTACTTAAACATCTTTCTCCAAGGCATTAAGAATACTCTTGGCACGGCTTGAGTTACTTATGAATCACCTCATGTGCCTGAAAGAACAGAGCATGTTCACGTCCAACATCAGGATTTAACTGGAACAAGTGGTGGTGGTGGGGGGGTGTGGTGTGTGTGTCAAATGATCACCTGTCAAGTGGACTACAAGTCTGAGCTTCCTGCCAATAGAGGAGATGCACTGCGGCCTTTGAAACTTTGTGACGCTCCATAGAGTATCTCTAACGTGTCCTAGAGCTCTTCCTGAGAAAATGTGAATCATGACAAGCAGACATAATCTAAGGATTACAGCTGGCACATTCCGCGTGGACATCCCAGTGGGAACCCTCGGGGTTTGCAGCCAAACTCCTAAGCAGATTCCTCTCTCAAGACAACTTTGTTCAGTAACCAAAATTAATTCGTCATTGAAATCTGGCTCATTCATGGCACTTAAAAAAGAAAGGCCTACTAAGTCCTTCCTAGTGCCCTAATTTTATCACTGTTATTGAGAAAACATCAAAAAGTAGTATTTCTATAGTAAAAGTCACCAGGATGTCCTTGCTTTATTTAGCAAACTGGCCTCATTAAAGTCTAAAGTGGATTATTTAAAACTGTGCCCTTGCTCTGATCTGTCAACTTCAAAACAAATAACTTCCCTTTTTTACAAGCAGGAGAACGCGTTAAAGAGAAGCTTCTCCTGAAGGCTCAGCGAGGGCGCTCGTTTCCAGAGATGCATGTGCCACCCAGAATGCGGAGGGGCCCGGGGGAGCCATGGGGCTTGGCATGGAGTGGTGTGGTCACAGAAAAGGAGGAAAGAGGGCACACAAATGACTCTAAGTTGATTCAGGCCAGGTAAAACAACAGCAATGAGCCCTGGCTGGTTTGGCTCAGTGGATAGAGTGCCCGGCCTGCAGACTGAAGGGTCCTGGGTTCAATTCCAGTCAAGGGCACATGCCCGGGTTGGAGGCTTGGTCCCCAGTAGGGGGCGTGCAGGAGGCAGCCAATCAATGATTCTCTCTCATCATTGATGTCTCTCTCTCTATCCCTCTCTTCCTCTCTGAAATCAATAAATATATATATATTTAAAAAACAGCAATGGGAAAAACATTTGAAATTATGCTTAGCGATTTGAGATTATATATATATAATTTTGTTGTTTAATCCTCACCAGAGGATACTTTTTTCCATTGATTTTTTTTAGAGAGACTGGGAGGGAGGGAGGGAGGGAGGGAGAAAGAGAGAGAGAGAAACACCCATGTGAGAGAGACTCCTGGATGGGTTGCCTTCCGCATGCGCCCCGAGATCTCCCTGACCCCTGATCAGCGCTGAGGATCAAACTGGGAATCGAACCCACGACCCTCTGGTGCCTGTGGGCTGATGCTCTAAAGACTGAGCCACACCTGCCAGGCCAATTCGTATTCTTGTTCATTGACGTGAATGTCCTGCTAGACACACAGGAGCGCTGGGAGCTTCGGAAGCAACACACTCGTCTCATCGGCTCCCAAGACACATCGGTCAAGGCCCGGCTGCTCTTCCTGGAAATGCCAGCGAAAGTGAAATGTCATCGGGAGAAAAGTCCCCGAGCACAGGCTGTCAGGCAGCGGCGGCCCAGGGCCAGGCGCCTGGAGAGACACGGTCACCCCGCCGGCCCGGGACGCCCGCCCGCCACTCTCCCCGGGCGACTTCCGTCCCCTCGGCCCCGCGCCCAGCCGGACCTGCCCAAACGACCCACGCGGGGTCCCCGTCACGGCGGCACCCCCGGGGCACCTCTGCGAAGGCGCCTGTCCGCGCCCTGCGGTCCGAAAGGCCACCCGGCGTCCGTGCCCGGCGGCGGCCGGTCGGCTCCAACTCGGACCTCCTCAGGGGCTGCGTCCACACCCGCCCGCTCCCCGGCCCGCGCCTCGGGGCGGCCGTCCGTCCGGCGGGCTCCGCGCCCGCCCGCTGTCAGCCGGGGCCGGGCCGGGGGCGGGGGGGCTGCAGGACCGCGGCCCAGTCGGCGGCCGGGCGGGGTCCAGGCCCCGAGAGGCCGCGTCCCCCGGCCCGGCCCCGGCCTCTGCCCGGCGCACAGAACCGCGGCGGCGCGGCCGGCCTGTCCCCCGGCCCCGACCCCAGCCCCGACCCCCGACCCCCGGCCCCGACGGCCGTGCCGGGCGCGAGCTCGCGGCTGAGGCGGCGCCGGCTCCGTCGCGCACTCACCGCGGGCGCAGGGCTCGGCGGCGGGTCCCGCGGGCTGCGGACCACGGACGCGCAGGCGGACGCGCTCCCATTCATTAGTCGCGGCTTTGTCTGCCCCCGCGGCCCTCCCGCCGCCGCCGCCGCCGCCCGCCGCCCGCCAGCCGCGACGCCGCCGGACGCTGCTCCCCTCCCAGGGCCCCGCGCGGCGCGGGGCGGGGCCGGGGGCGGGGCGGAAAGCGCAGGCGCAGTGCGCTCGGGGGACCTGCGGGGCGACCAGCTCCGGGTGTCGCTGACTGACGGGCCCAGGGCGCACCGCGCAGGCGCAGACCAAGCGCTCCAGCCCCGCCCCCGCTCGCGTCCGGCTGGCTCCGTCCCGCGGGCAGGACCGCCGCGCAGGCGCAGTCTGCAATGTTCCCGCAGCTGCGAGGACCGCCCCTGGCGGGGCAATTGGGCGCTGGGCCAGGCCGGCAGGTGCGTGCGGGTGCGCCCGCCGCGGCCCTTTGGCGTGTCCGGCTGCGGGCCCGCACCCAGCCGGCGGTCTTGGGGCGCCTGAGCCTTGGGGACGCGAAGCCCAGCCGCGGAGACCTGCCCCGCGTGCCCTCCGCCCGGTGCCGCCGCGCCCCGAGGCCGGCTCGCCCGGAAACGCGCCCGGTGTCGTGCTTCCTGCCCCCGCGCTCCGAGGCGGTGGCGGCCACGTGCGGGGGGTCCGAGCCTGTCCCTCTCGGGAGCAGGTGCTCCGTGCGCGCCTCGTCCGCTGGGGCTGGGACTGAAGGAGCCCACGCGGAGGCGGCGGCACCAGCGAGGCCCCGGGCGGCGGCTCCTGAGCGGCCCCCGGTAGAGCCTGGCGGTGGCGGGTGCGGGCCGCGGGCCTCCAGCCCCGGCGGTGCCTGTAGGGAGTCCGGGCGTGTGAAGAACAGGCCCTAGTGCGCATGTCTGTTCGCCAGACTGTGGCTCAGAGGCCCCTGTTTCCTGCCCTGGTTTGGACCAGGCTTCTGTTGCATGAAATGGGGGGAATGTTCACATTGCAAGTCTCAGTGACTAGAAGGCGTTCGCTCGCCTACGCGGTGCCGCAGTGGTTGAGCTTCGACCTGTGAACCAGGAGGGTTATGGTTGGACTCCCTGCCGGGGCACAGGTGGGGTTGCGGGCTGGGCCCCGTAGGGGGCGTGCAGGAGGCAGCTGGCCTCGCCCTCCTTTTGCCCGGAGCCCTCCGGGACTCTCCTCCCCACCCTCCCTCAGCCTGGACACCCCCTGCTCTGTGGCAGCGCCCCTTAGGCCATGCCCTCCGCTGCGGCCCCAGGAGGCCGGCTTCACGCTGAGCCCCTCCTGGCACCCTCTTGGCACCCTCCATAGTTTAGTTGTCCCGCAGCTCAGTGGCTGGGTGGTATTCTCACCGACGGCTGCTCCTCCACACTCAAGGGGCCAAAGAGCCGCATGTGGCTCGAGAGCCTCCTAGAAAGCTGCTGGCACAGAGCAGTGCAGTCCTAACCCCACTGCCACCTGTGTTTGTGGGGCCCTCAGGGAACACTCAGGCTGTGATCTCACCTTACAAAATAGGCCAATAATTGTTGCGTGAACATCTTTTTAAAAATATTTTTTTTATTGATATCAGAGAGGAAGGGAGAGACGGAAACATCAGTGATGAGAATCCTCGATCGGCTGGACCAACACGGCCTGGTCTACAGAAACCACCACAGATGCCCACAGGCCTGCAAGCTGCTGGGCACCATGGTGGGCAGGGAGGTGGGGCAGGACCGGGAGACGCCAGGGCTGGCCCCCCAGGGGCGTGGCCCCCAGGGTGGAGTGGGGCACTGATACCAGGTGAACCCAAACTGCCCCCACTCTGTAACACCCCCCCCCCCACTGGGTACCAGCCCTGCCCAGCTGGGACCATCCCACCCAGATAGCTCCATCCCTGCCCTCCTCTCACGGCTCCTGCAGTGGGTGGGGCCTGGAGTGGGCGCTTTACCAGCAAAGAGGAAGTGCCCTTCAGCTTCCCTCTGAACCGTTTTTTCATCGTCACCTTTTGCTGTGAGAGGCAGCACTGCAGGCTCCCGCTGTAGAGTGCGAGGTGTCCCGCTGTTTGCCTCCGGGGCTCCTGCCTGGAGTGGCCCTCCTTCCTGGGGAGACGCAGCCACAAGGGTCTTAAACAGGGAGGGGCTGGGCAATCCCACTGCAGGGCTGGCCTCCCAGGGGCCAGCTCCCCCAGGGTGGGGTTGCACTTCTCGGTAGAACTTGCTGCCCGGGTAAGGATCACTGTGAAAACATTAGATGTTTTCATAAAGTCTTTCCCAGGCTGCACAGCCTGGCTTTGTTGGCTGCCCTTTTTTGCACAGCACAGGTGGGCACCCCGCTCTGGGGGAGGTGCCGCTGTGTCCAGCTCTCTATCATAGACCATTCACAGAGAAGCATGACTGTTCTCATGCTTTTGCAGATCCTTCTGTTTATTTCCTCAGAAATAATTCCTGCTCTGACCAGTGGGCTCAGTGGTTAGAGCATCTGCCTGCGCACAGGAGGGTTGTGGGTTCGATTCCAGTCAAGGGCATGTACCCGGGTTGCAGGTCTGATCCCCACCCTGGTTAGGGAGAGTGTGGGAGGCAAGCAATCGAGGTGAGACACATTGATGTTTCTCTGTCTCTCTCTGCTCTCCCTCCCTTCCACTCTCTCTGAAAAGCTATAGAAAAAACACCCTCTGGTGAGGAGTAACAAAAAAACTAAAACTAATAATAACAACAAAAAAGAAATAATTCCTAGCAGTGGAATTTTTAAAAAATATATTTTATTGATTTTCCACAGAGAGGAAGGGAGAGGCATAGAGAGTTAGAAACATCGATGAGAAAGAAACATCGATCAGCTGCCTCCCGCACACCCCCTACTGGGGATGTGCTCACAACCGAGGTACATGCCCTTGACCAGAATCGAACCTGGGACCCTTCAGTCCACAGGCCGATGCTCTATCCACTGAGCCAAACCAATCAGGGCGCAGTGGAATTTTTTTCATTGAAAAAGAATTTTTAACATATTTTTACTGATTTCAGAGAGGAAGGGAGAGGGAGAGAGAGATAGAAACATCAATGATGAGAATCATTGATTGGCTGCCTTCTGCATGCCCCTCACTGGGGAATTGAGCCTGCAACCTGGGCATGTGCCCCTGACCCGAATCGGCCCGGGACCCTTCAGTCCACAGGCCGACACAATATCCACTGAGCCAAACCAGCCAGGGCTAATTGAAAATTTTATGGAGAAGCACATGCAATTCTAAGATAAACACAGAAAGCGCCCTTGTGCGTGTTGGCTAGTTCCTCAGAGGGAACCTTTTATAAAACAGTAGAAGGTCAACCCCGGGACATTGACACTGATACAAGCCTCCCATCTTGTCCCAACTTCCCAGTCTTCCCTGTATCCCTATGTGTCTCAAATTCTGTACAATTTTATTTCCCTAGTTCTGTGGTCGGCAAACCGCAGCTCGTGAGCCACATGCGGCTCTTTGGCCCCTTGAGTGTGGCTCTTCCACAAAATACCACGTGCAGGCGTGCACGTACAGTGCGATTGAAACTTCGTGGCCCATGCGCAGAAGTTGGTATTTTGTGGAAGAGCCACACTCAAGGGGCCAAAGAGCCGCATGTGGCTCGAGAGCCTCAGTTTGCTGAGCCACAGTTTGCCGACCACTGCCCTCGTTGCTTCCTGCATCCAGAGTCCGGACACGAAGAGCCCCAGTGATGGTGGCTCACCGTGCCCTTCTGTAACCACACCCACCTCCCAGATGTCACCCATCCCTGGCAGCCACTAACCTGCCCTCGGTCCCTATAACGCTGTCATTTCAGTGCTCTGGAGGTGGAATCACAAAGTACATAGCTGTTTTGCCCAGCGTAACTCCCTGGAGACCCGCCAAGTTGTTGCATGTATCAATAGTGTGTTCCCTTGTGTTCGGAGTGGCATTTGATGGTGTGGGTGTACCGGTTTGTGTAACCACTCACCTACTGAAGATGGGTTGATTCCAGCTCTGGCCTATTACTGTACACATACTCCGTGTGGGCTGTGGTGTGAACAGAAGTCTTCATTCCTCTGGGATAGGTACCCAGAGCACAACTACTAGGCCATACAGTACTTGAGTGTTTAGTTTTTGAAGAAATGGACAAGTTGGTTTCTGTGGAGAGCGGCTACAGTGTTTTGGACAGGTTCAAGCCTCGGACTAATGAGAGGGCACAGTCCTCTCATGGCCACTTGCAAGTCCCACCCTGGAGGGCAGGGCCCTCCCAGCACAATTCTATCCAACAACTATAGCTGAAAGCTTGAGCCTATGGTCCGAACACGTGACCCCACATGCCTGAGTGATGTGGGCTTGACAGAGTTCAGGTGCATGTAATTGAGTAGGATCAAAACCCACGAGAATGTTGTAAACATCTTGACCAAGCCCTTACTTTGCCTCGTGGAATCTGGCTATGAAATAAAGACATGGCTTGTGGGCGCTGGCGCTGTCTCTCCATCCGGGAGCAGCGTCCCACCCAGACCCAGCCTTTATTCTCTTGTCTGTCTTTTCTCCATCCTTCACCACCCCCTCTCAGGGTCACTGAACTTGGCTGAGCTGGCACGGCACATAAGGCGCCCTGGGGCTGAGTATGCCATGGCCGTGCCGGCTCGCCACAGGTTTCCAGAGCAGCGGTACCATCTCCCACCTGCGCTAGCAATGTGTGAGTGATCAGTTCCTCACTTGTGGGCACAACCTTTTATTTCATCACTAGAGGCCTGTTGCACGAAAAGATTCGTGCAATAGGCCTTCCCTTCCCCTGGCTGCCGGCACCGGGTTTCCTCTGGCACCTGGGACCCAGGCCTTTGCTCCGGCTGGAGCCACCTTCAGTCTTCGCTCTGCCGCTTCGTGCCTATGTATGTAAATTAACTGCCATCTTTGTTGGTGGTTAATTTGCATATCACTCTGATTAGCCAATGGTGGGTATAGCAAAGGTACGGTCAATTTGAATCTTTGTCTATTATTAGATAGGATTATAGTAGGTGTGATAGCTCATAGCACTTTTAGTTTGCATTTCCCTAGTGGCTAATGATGTCCAAACTCTGCAGCCAATGATTGGATAGGCCCATTCACGGTATGGAGGGCAACCTGCTTTACTCAGAGTCCCCTGGTTTTATTGTGAATCACGTCCAAAAAGCACCTTCACAGACACATGCAGAACAATGTCTGATCAAATTTCTGGGCACCATGGCCCAGCCAAGTTGACATGTAAAATCAACCACCACAGCCCTCTCATTACTTTTTTTAAGTCTGTAGGGTCTGGAGTGATACTGCCCATTTCATTCTTTATATTGGTAATTTGTCTACTCTTTTTTTTCTTGTTAGTCTCCCCTAAGGTTTGTCAGTTGTATTGATCTTTTTCAAGAACCAGCTCTTTATTTCTTTGATTTTTTTTTCTTGTTTTCCTATTTCCAATTTCATTGATTTCTGCTCTTACATTATTTGCGTCCTTCTGCTTGCTTTGGGCTTATTTTGCACCCTCTCTCCCCCCAGGTTCTTAATGTGGAAGCTTAAATGATTGATTTGAGACGTTCACTCTTTTCGCTGGTGTGTATTTAGTGCTGTGGGTTAGATTTTTCCTCCCAGCCCTGCTTTCGTTGTGTCCCAGACATTTTGACATATTGTATTTTTATTTTACTTAGTTCGACATTTTAAAAATCTGCTCGAGCCTTCCTCCTGAGCCATGACTTATTTAGAAGTGTATCCAACTATTTGGAGATTTTCCTGTGGTCTTTCTGCTTTTGATTTCTAGTTTGATTCCATTATGACCAGAGAACATACTCTGTATGATTGAAATCCTTTAAAAAATTCTTGAGGTTTGTTTTTGTGAGCCAGAACATAGTCTACCTTGATTAATGTTCCATGGGTGCTTGAAAAGGACATGCAGTCTGCTAGTGGATGGAGTGTTTTGTAAACGTTGTTTAAATCTTGTCAAGTGAGGGTGGCATTGAGATCTTCTGTATCTTTATTGACTTTCTGTCTAGTAGTTCTATCAGTTGCTAAAGGAGGGTGTGGAATCCCCAACTATATATAATTTTAGATTTGCCTATATCGCCTTTCAGCTCTATCATTTTTTGCTTAATGTTTTTGAAAACTCTGTGGTATGATGCATACACATTTAGGATCACTATGTCTTGCAGATGGATTGGACTTTATTGATTGATTGATTGATTGATTGATTGATTTCAGAGAGGAAGGGAGAGGGAGAGAGATCTAGAAACATCAATGAGAGAGAATCATCGATCGGCTGCCTCCTGCACGCCCCCCACAGGGGGTGGAGCCTGCAACCCGGGCATGTGCCCTAGGCCGGAATCGAACCCGGGACCCCTCAGTCCGCAGGCCGACGCTCTAACCACTGAGCCAGACCGGCCAGTGCTGGATTGGACCTTTTATCATTATGTAATGTTCCTCTTTGTTCCCAGGAATTTTCTTTTCTTTTTTTTTAATTGTCTTATTGCTTAAAGTATTACAAAGAGTATTATATATCCCAGGAATTTTCTTTGCTCTGAAGTCTACTTTACCTGATTTCAGTATATAATTAATAAAATCATAGTATATATATTATTTAATAAGTAATAAACTATGCACACTCCTGCATTTTTATTAATGTTCACATTTATTATATTTTTATTATTTTTTATTTTTTTAAGTTTTAAGGTTCTGTTTAATAATATAAAGTTGACATATAAAGTTACAAGACAGATCACAGACTGAAAAAAAATATTTTCAAACATACAAATTATCATGGATTAGTATACATAATATATATGCATATGTATGTATGATATGTATGTACATCTACCATATATATATATTTTTTTCTTTTCTTTTTTTACCATATATATTATATACTAGAGCAGTGATGGCGAACCTTTTGAGCTCGGCATGTCAGCATTTTGAAAAACCCTAACTTAACTCTGGTGCCGTGTCACAAGAAATTTTTTGATATTTGCAACCATAGTAAAACAAAGACTTATATTTTTTATATTTATTTTATATATTTAAATGCCATTTAACAAAGAAAAATCAACCCAAAAAATGAGTTCGCATGTCACCTCTGACACATGTGTCATAGGTTCGCCATCACTGTACTAGAGGCTCAGTGCACGAAATTCGTGCACGGGTGGGGTCCCTAGGCCTGGCTGGCCATCAGGGCCAGTTGGGTCCTTCTGGCTGCCTGCCAGGGCCTTCCTTTGTTTTGCGCCGCCCCCTGGTGGTCAGCACAGGTCATAGTGAGTGATTGAACTCCTGGTTTCCCGATTGAACTCCTGGTTTCCCGGTTGAACTCCTGGTTTCCCGGTTGAACTCCAGAGGGGACACTTTGAATATTAGCCTTTTATATATGTAGATATGTATATCTCCTATAACTTATTTATTTATTTATTATTTTTTAATATTTCAAGAAAGACAATCTTAAATATAATGTCACATGCAATAAACCTTAATATTGCAAGAAAAATTATTTTAAATAATGTTACATGCAATAAACACCAATTATTCAAGACAACTATCTTAAATCTAATATTACATGCAATAGCCATAGCCAGTTTGGCTCAGTGGATAGAGCATCTGCCTGCGGACTGAAGGGTCCCAGGTTGGATTCCGGCCAAGGGCACATGCCTGGGTTTTGGACTTGATCCCCAGTAGGGGGCGTGCAGGAGGCAGCCAATCAATGATTTTCTCTCATCATTGATGTTTCTATCTCTCCTTCCTTCCTCTCTGAAATCAATAATGAAATATATTTTAAAAAATATTACATGCAATAAACATTAATATTTCAAGAAAAAGATTTTAAGTCTAATAATATTACCAAAACTGTACTAACATACTATGATACCACAAAAGTCGTAGGAAATATTAAAAATCTGCAAATAACAGGATTACTTCTATTACATTCTAAAATATTTTTTTCTCTGGTTCCATTCTTGTTTATGTTTATGTTGTTCATTATATTCCACAAGTAAGTGAGATCATGTGATATTTATCTTTCTACGACTGGCTTATTTCACTTAGCATGGTGCTCTCCAGGTCCATCCATGCTGCTGTGAATGCTAAGAGTTCCTTCTCTTTTACAGCAGCATAGTATTCCATTGTGTAGATGTACCACAGTTTCCTAATCCACTCATCTGCTGATGGGCACTTAGGCTGTTTCCAGATCTTAGCTATGGTGAATTGTGCTACTATGAACATAGGGGTGCATATATCCTTGCTGATTGGTGTTTCTAGTTTCTTGGGATATATTCCTAAAAGTGGGATCACTGGGTCAAGTGTGAGTTCCACTTTTAATTTTTTGAGGAAATGCCATACTGTTTTCCACAGTGGCTTCACCAGTCTGCATTCCACCAGCAGTGCATGAGGGTTCCTTTTTCTCCTCATCCTCATCAGCACTTGTTGTTTGTTGATTTGTTGATGACAGCCATTCTGACAGGTGTGAGATGGTACCTCATTGTTGTTTTGATTTGCATCTCTCGGATGATTAGTGACTTTGAGCATGTTTTCATATGTCTCTCGGCCTTCTTTATGTCCTCTTTCGAAAAGTGTCTATTTAGGTCCTTTGCCCATTTTTTGATTGCATTGTTTATCTCCCTTTTGTTAAGTTGTGTGAGTTCCTATTATTTTATTTTAACCTACCTATGTCATTATGTAGGAAGCGAGTTTCCCATAGACAGCATGAGTTGGGTTGTGTGTTTTTTTGTAATCCACTCTGGCAATCTGTGTGTGTGTGTGTGTGTGTGTGTGTGTAGTATTGATTTCAGAGAGGACGGGAGAGGGAGAGAGATAGATACAATGATGAGAGAGAATCATTGATCGGCTGCCTCCTGCATGTCCCCTACTGGGATTGAGCCCACAACCCAGGCATGTGCCCTTGACCGGAATCGAACCTGGGACCCTTCATTCCGCAGCCCGACGCTCAATCCACTGAGCCAAACCAGCTAGGGCTGGCAATCTGTGTTTTAATCAGTGTATTTAGGCCATTTACGTTAAATTTTTTGATATATTAGGGGTTTAGTCTGTCATTTTATTGTTTTCTGTTTATTCCCTCTCTTTCTCATTCCTCTCTCTCTCTCTCTCTCTCTCTCTCTCTCTCTCTCTCACCTTTCTGTGGGATACTTGAACATTATTTAAAATTCTATTTGATTTTTTCCTACTGCTTTTGAGCATAACATTTTGAATAGTTTTCTCAGCGGTTATCTGGGTATTGCAGTATACATACACAAGTTATCAAAGTCTACGGATTTCAGTTTAGCACTTTGAGCAAAGTGTAGAAACCTTACTTCCACTTAGCTCCCTTTCCCACCTCCATTTAAAAAATATGGACATCTAAAATATTTTCTATTTATACATTTAGTTTCATATCAGGTGGTTACAAGTTTTGCTTCAACAATCCAATGTGATTTAAGAAAGTTGTAATAAAAGGATAATCTATTATATGTACCCTTATTTTACCCATTCCAGCATTTTTCTTTACTTTCTGAAGTTCTAAGCCTTCTGTTATATTTTCTTTTCGGTTTGAGAAATTATTTTAGCTATTTTTTAAAAATACATTTTTATTGATTTCAGAGAGGAAGGGAGAGAGAAGTAAAAACATCAATGATGAGAATCATCGATCAGCTGCTTCCTGCATGCCCCACACTGGGGATGAAGCCTGCAACCCGGGCCTGTGCCCAGACGGGGAATTGTACCGGGAGTGACCTCTGGTTCACTGGTCAACACTCAACCACTGAGCCATGCCCGCTGGGCTTCCGTCAGCTACTCTTTATAGGTAGTTCGGCCAGTGACAAATTCTTTTAGTTGTCTTTGTCTGTGAGTGTTTTCGTTCCCGCCCCCCATTCCTGAAGCATACTTTCACTCGATATAGAATTCATGGTTGACAGTTCTTTCCTTTCGGCACTTCAAAAATGTGTCACTTCCTCTGGCCTCGTGGTTTCTGATGAAAAATCCACTGTTCTTCCAATTGTTTTTCCCTTAAAGGCAATGTGTTGCTTCTCTATATTCATTTTCAAGATTTTTCCCTTTTCATTAGTTTTCAGAAGTTTAGTTATCATATGCATGCCATAGATTTCTTTGAGTTTATCTTGTTTGGGGTTTGCTCAGTTTCTTGAATGGGTAGGTTTATGTATTTTGCCAAGTTTGAAAGTTTCTGGCATTAGTTCTTCAGATATCTTTTTCAGTCTCATAACTTTCTTCTCTCCTTCTAGGATCCAACGATACAAATGTTAATTTTCCTTTTGATAGTCCCACAGTTTCCTGAAGCTTTGTTATTTTATTTTTTCAGTTTATTTTCTCTCTGTTTTTCTGATTGTGGAAATACTATTGTTCTATTTTCTAGTTCATGGAATCTTTATGCTATCATATCAAGTTCTATGGAGGCCATTGAGTTTTTTAATTTTTATTTTGGTGTATTGTGTTTTTCAGTTCTATAATTTCCATTTGTTTTTTTTTAAATAACTTGTTTCTTTGCTAAGATTTTCTCTTTTAAAATTTGTTTCCAGGTAATTTGTAATTGCTTGTTGAAGCATTTTTGTGATGGTTGCTTTACAATCCCTGTCAGATAGTTCCAACATCTGATTCATCTCAGTGTTGATATCTGTTTTTTTTTTCTTATTCAAATTATGAATTTCCTGGTTCTTGTTATGACAGTAATTTTGTTTATTTTAAGATAAGTTTTTGTTGATTTTTAGGGAGAGAGGAAGGGAGAAGGACAGAGAGACAGAAACATTGATGAGAGAGAAACATCGATTGGCTGCCTCTTACATGTCCCCCACTGGGGATGGCGTCTGCAACCCAGACATGTGCCCTGACTGGAAATAGAACTGGCGACCTCTATGTGCGTGGGACAATGCCCAACCCACTGAGCTGCACCGGCTGGGCACTATTGGCCATTTTACATCTTTGGAGAAGTGTCTACTTAAGTCCTTTACCCATTTCTTAAAAGGTGGTTTGTTCATTTTGATTGCTGAGTTGAGGGAGCTTCTAAACACAGGAGTGGCAGTATCGCTTGGGCTGTTGTGAATAGAAAAAATATAGAAGTGCCTGGTGAAGCACAAAGACTAGTCAGAATACTGAGATAACCAGGTGAGATAGGGTAGTGACTGACCCTGAGGTAGTAACAGAGGAGGTGACATGGGGCTGGTTCGGGACACATTTTCAAGGGGGAGCCTATAGGCTTTGCTGTGGCATCAGATGTGAGCAGCAAGCATTCCCTTTCATTCAGGAAGCATGAAGTCACCACTTACTGAGAAGGTGTAACTGCCATAACAAAGAACCACAAACTGGGTGCTTAACAAACAAAACAGAATTTTTTTTGTCTCCTGGTCCTGGAGGGTGGGAGTCTGCGACCCAGGTGTCCGCAGGGCTGCATTCCCTCTGAAACCTGAATGGGAGGGTCTTCCTGCCTCTCCCAGCTCCTGGTGGCTGGTGGTCCTTGGCTCATAGCTGCATCCTGCCGATCTCTGCCTCCGTTGTCACATGTCCTCCTCCTCGTGTGTCTGTGTCCGCATTCTCCTTTTCTTATACGGACAACCGTCACTAGATTAGTGTCTACCCTAATGACTTCATTTTATTTAATTTAGTAGGTACAGACCCTACTTCCAAATGGGGTCACATTCGCAGGTTCTGGGGGTTAGGATGTCCGCCTATTTTTGGGGGGACACAATTCAACCCATAACAGATGGGGAGGACAGGCGAGGAGAAGTTTGGAGATGACGGCCAGGCGCTCGGTATCAGGCATGTCAAGTGTGAGATGCCGACTAGACATCCCAGAGGAGATGCTCAGGAGGCAGCGAGATAGGGGAGCTGCCAAAGCATAATTTTCAAAGAGTTAAAAATAGGACTCTCCAGCTCTCAAGTAAGGATGCGTCAAAGATTTATTTAAATCATTCACGAGGGAACCAGCATGACGGCGAGGCTGCTTCAGAAGCTTGGGGAGAGAGGGAAGTATGTGTAGTAGATGAAAAAGCTTGCTTGAGTAAACCTGCTAATTTAGTTTAAAAGCAAGCCACTGGTCTGCAGGGCCGTGAAACGGCAACCTCTCCTAACTGTACTCTTTTCTACAGACAGAAATCATTTGTACCATTTACTGCTGGGCATTGCTTTCAGGCAAGAAATCACTTTACCAAGCCGGCGTTTTCTACAAGTCTGCCCTCGCTGAGTGGCAAAAGAATCACAATCGATAGGAAGTAACACGTTAAATGGTGCCTCAGAGAATCAGAAAATTTCCCTGGCAGGTCTGCTGCCCAGCTCTCAGCCTCCTCCCCAAAGAACCCATTTGCTATCCTTCTGGCCTCTTCATGTTTCGGAAAATTTTTATCAGGTCCCCTCCCCCGCTTCATGATGATAACCTCCAAAGGTTCTTCTTGAGCACAGAAAGCTAGGCGTATTGTGTTTGGGCCTGATTCATCCACACAGGTGCTGTAAGAAGGGGCGATTCACACGCAGCAGCCTCTGGTTGGGCCGGCACATCTAAGCCTCATGGTGTTACCCAACACAGAGGCCGGAAATTCAACTTCTGTCTGGAGATGTCATCATAAGGAATGCAGGACTGGGCCTCTGTTATGCCTGAGATTTTAACGTCTCTTATTTGCTTTTCTCTTCCTAGGTTACAAAACTGAACCAAACCTACCTTCTTCAGATTTGCCTGCACTGCTGTGAACGCAGGTATATTTCTATCTTCTCAAGGCCCGTGGTGTCGGCCACAGATCCTACTTGTAAGATCAATGTGGGTCTAAGGGCTGTGTGGTCGTTGGTTCAACACAGATGCCACAACCCTTGTTCTAAAGCTGAGAAGGCCACATGGAATCACATGAGATATATTCTCAAATACTACGGCAATGTAAGGCCTTGGTTGCACAATCGATTTGTCTAATTATATGCTGGTAAAAAGGAGGACTGGTTTTTGTTGAAACTATGCAAATAACTAGATTTATATTAAAAGTGAAGAGCCAGGAAATAGGGCATTAAAAAAAAACACACACAATACAGTGCCCTTCTCCAGGCCTTTGTTGGGCCCAAGCTTTCAGCAGAAGATTTAATGGTGAGGGGCTGTGATGGGGTGGGGGTGTGATGTCCCCAGAACTGAACCTTTGGCGGGTGCATCTAATGGGGGCGGGGAGGGGGAGGTTTGATGTGTCTGGGGACAAGTTTCTGGCTGTTATGGCCCCAACACACAGTCAACTGAGCCACTAGGTGAACTCAGAGAGGTTTCTCACTGCTGAGAGTCATACAGGAAGGGGGAAGGAGAGAATGAACTCTGCTGGGTTGGAATTGGAACTATCAGTATGAACTCAAGGTTTGTTAATAGATTTTGAAGAAGGTCGGGGGGTGTGTGTGTGTGTGTGTGTGTGTGTGTGTGTGTGTGTACACTTAGACATCTCTTTCCGAGCTCTCTGCTGAGTGTAAATGGACTCACACTTTACATTACAGTCCTCTGTGAGCTGTCTCTCCCATTCAGTAGTACTGTTTGAGATTCAGCACCTGGCTCCAAGTGTTGCAACTCATTCATTGTATGGACACGCCTCATTTGATTAGCCGACATTTTTGGTAATAAGGACAGTGCTGCTTTGATGAGCAATTGCCGGTTTCTCTAGCCCACATCCAGGCATGAAATTTGCCGAGGAATCCGTTTAACCCTCAGCTGGGAGTGGGTGTGCACTGGCATTTTCCCACAGTGGCCACACGACTCCTCCCATACCCCATGCTCCTCTTAAGATGTGATCGACGCTTCTCTCCACAGGAAGTAGGGGTTGGTGTCCTCCCCATGTCTCGAATCTGGACAGGCTTGTGCAGAAGCGATGCTATGTGACTTCTGAGGTAACCATGTAAAAAGTGATGCAGACCTGGAAGCCCAGTGTGCCACCTTGCAAAATAAATAAATAAATAAGTACAAATAAAAAGTGATACAGGTCCCACCTCGTTCTCTTGGGATTCTTACTCTTGGAACCTGACCACCATCCCACAAGGAAATCCCCAAGGCCCAGAGCCCATCGCCCGAACCGGCTCACCAGCCACACAAGTGCACCATCTTGGACATGGCCCCTCCGGCCATTAATGGAGATGCTCTAGCTGGCACTGCATGGAGTAGACCAGCTGAGACTGCTGAATCCTGCTGACGTAGTAGATCCATGAGCAAAGGGAATGACTGTTGTTTTGAGCTATGATTGAAGTTTTGGGGTGGTTTGCTATGCAGTGATAAGTGATACACATGCCCAACTCCATTCAGTAATTCCGTATTATTTACCAGGATGATTGCACCACCTGACATTCTGGCCAGTAGGGTTCAGTTGACCCATCTTCTTGCCATCACTGGGTATTGCCAGACTTTAACATTTGTGCTAATTTGGTGTGGTTTCAGTTTGTATTTATAAAATTACCAGTGAAGTTATTGGCCCTTTCCATATTCTTCTCTGTAAGGAGTCTGATAATGTGTTGTGTTCATCATTCTATTGGCTTGTCTTTTCCTAGTGGATCTGAAATGATTCTTTTTATATTCTGGATAGTAATCATTTGCAAAGTACATTTGTTGCAAATATCTTTTAACTTTTAGTCTTTTGTTCTTTATTCTCTTTATGGTCTTTTGAGGAGCAGAAATTGTATGATGTATGCTTTCCATTCTTTTGTTTTCAATCTCTGTGACATTTTTAGGCGTATTTCTTGTAAACAGTATTTAACAGTATTTATATTCCAATTTGAGAGTCTCAGACTTTTAATAGAGGACTTTAATTCAATCATGTCTCCCATTACTCAAACATTTGAATTTATTCCTTATATTATGTTCCTAATTTACTACTAGAGGCCCGGTGCATGACATTTGTGCACTGGGAGAGGGGCGGGGAAGCAGGAGGTCCCTCAGCCCGGCCTGTGCCCCTCACAGACTGGGACTTCTCGGGGGATGTCTGACTGCCGGCTTAGGCCTGCTCCAAAGCGGGCCTACGCCAGCAGTTGGACATCCCCTAGGGGTCATCAGCACTGCCTCGGAGGTGGGAGAGGCTTCCGCCACCGCTGCTGCACTCGCCAGCCATGGGCCCAGCTTCTGGCTGAGCAGTGCTCCCCGTTTGGGAGTGCACTGACCACAAGGGGGCAGTTCCTGTATTGAGCATCTGCCCCCTGGTGATCAGTGCATGTCATAGTGACCGGTCATTCTGCTGTTCGGTTGATTTGCATATTAGCCTTTTATTACATAGGATGCATTTATTTTTTCTTCTTTTTGTGGACACTGTCAATTTTTTCATTTCAGTCCCCTCCCCCCCCCAGCTGTCTTGAAGTCTGTAAATCCCGTTTCCATTTTTTTAGTGGAAACTTGGATATTTTAATATTTTAAACCTTTTTTTCTGTATATTCTAATATCCTTTGACAATACCAGAACTTTAGTACACTTTTACTTCCTGCTCCCTTCTCCTTTTGTCATAGCCATGTTCAGCTCATCTGGGATTTTCTCTCAAGTTGTCATTTGATTTTCTTTTAACAGTCTGAACTGGTTTCTTTGCTGGCATCCACATCTTATTCTCAGATTCACCTTTCATTTTGCTAGGGTATATCTTTCATTAATTTTTTAGGAACTTTGTGTGAGGTAAACTTGGATGTTTACAGGCTATGAAATACCCTGATTTTGCTGTTTCACTTGCAGGCTAGTTTCACTGGGTATGGAATTTAAGGCTCAAATCCCTTAGAATTTAGCCAGCTGCTTCTTTGCCAAGAAACGATCTAGGCTTCTCCCTCCTCTCAAAAGAACTGACAGTCAGGTTCAGTCTGATTAAAGATCTTTCCTCTCTGAAGGTGTCTGGGCTCAGCTCTTCATCCTTGGAATTCCCGAATGTCATTGTGACAGGCCTGTGGTCTTTTTTTTTAACTCCTTGGACAAACTTCCATCCTGTGAGAGGCCATTCTTCCCTTCTTTCTCCTGCTCTGTGGTGCAGGGCTCTATTGACTTCCGTCTTCTCTTTCATGAGACTGTCTCCTACAGGCGCTCTGTGTCGTGAGACTCTCCAGCTTGTTGGTGTTGCATCAGGCTTGCCCAAGGAGGAGGACAGCAGGATGCAGGCCCGGCTCGCTGGCTCTCCGTTGCTGGCTGTCCCGGCCCATCTGGACGCAGAGAAGCAGGCATCTTTAGAGCAGAGGAGGCCCTTGCAGCGCCTGTGTCTGGTGCAGATGTGCTGGGTCTGCCCCATGTTGGCCCAAGGATGTGTTTGGAGGGACACCAGCTTTGAGGTTGGGCCTAGCTCAGGACTGACCACTGGGTGGTGTGAGCTGCAGTCCTTAGCCATCCTCCAAGCCTCACTTCTCAGTTCATACACTGGGTGCAGTGGGGCACAAGTGCTGGTCAGCAAAAGGCCTGTGGGGCCCCACCCCCCACTTCGGACACTTGGTGGGCAGGGGCAACCCACTCCTGTCTGGCATTTGGTGGAGGAGCCTAAGCAGGTGACCCTGCTTTGCCTGTTGTGGGGTAAGATCTGACCAGCTCAGAAGGACCCTTGGGTGTATGTGGGGATGTCCATTCTCTTCCTGAGCAGCCTCCCTGATTTCACAGGCTGGGGGCCCACCTGTTGGCACCTTTCCCCTGTCTGGGTCTGGGCTGCCCACACAGCCAGTTCTGTACTAACAAATCCTCCAAGAAAACCAAGGAGCCCAGCCAGTGTGGCTCAGTGGTTGAGCATCGACCCACGAACCAGGAGGTCACAGTTTGATTTCTGGTTAGGGCACCTGCTGGGGTTGTGGGCTCTATCCCCAGTGAGGGGCATGCAGGAGGCAGCCAATCAATGATTCTCCCTCATCATTGGTGTTTCTATTCCTCTCTCCCTTTCCCTTCCTCTCTGAAATCAATAAAAGTAAATATATATAAAAGCCTAAGCAACCATCGGACCAGTAGCTAGGATGCACACTGACCACCAGGGGGCAGACAACGCAGGAGCTGCTGAGCTGCGGTGACTTGGCCGCCGGGGTTCTTGGGTGACGCACCCAGAACCAAAGAGAAGGGAGCCCGTTTCCGGGGTGCGTCACCCGAGAACCGCCCTCTCGCAATCCGGGACCCCTCGGGGATGTCAGAGAGCCGGTTTCAGTCTGACCCCCGCAGGCCAGGCCAAAGGACCCCACCAGTGCACGGATCCCTGCACCAGGCCTCCAGTATTTACAGAAATATAAAGAAAACCA
The DNA here is from genome assembly GCF_963259705.1 of Myotis daubentonii. Taxonomy (NCBI): domain Eukaryota; kingdom Metazoa; phylum Chordata; class Mammalia; order Chiroptera; family Vespertilionidae; genus Myotis; species Myotis daubentonii. Next base: position 720,680 of record NC_081841.1, read on the forward strand.
AGGAATCATCTAGGTTTTTCCCTCTTCTCAGAACATTTTGGGACTTAATGTCAGGATGAACACTGTCACATAACCACTGAATTTTAGAGTTTAAACAAGGTTCGGGAACTTAATTTCCAACAAGCTGGGCTTTGAGGCTTGCACGGGGGCAGACCCTCCCAGCACCCCGCCCCCCTCCCCCCAGGAGCCTCCAGACACTGCGATCCATCGGGGGATGAGTGCTCCCACTCGCTTCTCCCCTCCCCCGTCCCAGGGCCGCAACCCCACCCCGTGTCCACTGCCCTTCTCCTCCGCCCACCACGGGGGTCCCCTTCCTCTAGCCCCGCCCCAGGTGGCCCTGTCCAGAGTCCCCTTGCTTCTGGTCCAGCCCCCACACCCACTTCTTAGGTCTCCTTCCCGCTGGGGTCCCCCCAGGCACCCCCTCAACCAGCACCCCTCAGGTCGGTCCGCTCTGCTCCTTCCCCCTGCGGTTGCCCAGAGAGCCCCAGCCCTGGGGTCTACCCTCCCTCAGCCCCGCACACTCCCTTCCCCCTCAGCCCAGCGCCCAGCGCCCTCACACGCCCCTCATCCAACTTCCGGCCTCCCCTCAGCCCCGCGCCCAGCGCCCCTACAGGCCCCGCCCCCTCTCGCCCGCTTCCGGCCTCCCCTCAGCCCGCGTCTGGCGGCCCCTCATAGGCCCCGCCCCTCACAGGCCCCGCCCCCGCGCCGCCCCCGACGTCGCGTCACGGCGGCGGGCGGGGCACGTCCCCACGCAGCGCGCCGGGCGGAGCGCTCGCCGCATTGTTTCCTCCGCTGGGGAGCGAGCGAGCCGGCCCGGGCGTCCGAGCACCGAGCCCGCCCGCGCCCCGCTCCCCTTCCCGCCGCCGGCCCGGCCCCGGCTCCCCTCCCGCCGCCGCCGCCAGGAGCCCCTGCCGGAAGCCCGCGCCCAGAGCGGCGGCGCCGGGCCTGCGCGGCCGTTGGCGGAGGAGCCGCGGGCGCCATTAGCGCCGCCTCGGCCGCGCCGGCCCCCGCGCCCGCCCGCCGGCTCCCGCGGCCCCGAAGGTGAGTGGGGGGGCCGGGCTGGGTCGCCGCCGCCGCCTCGCGGGCCCCGGCCGCCGGTGCGGGCCGCCGCCATGTTGGAGGCCGCGGCGGCGGCGCATTGTCCGCGGGCGGCGGCCGCAGGGCGCGAAGCCGGGGTGGCGGCGAGGCCCGGCCGCTGGGAGGCCCGGCTGCGGGATCGGGGTCGTGGGGCCGAGGCCGGGCCGGGGTGGCGGGGCGCGGGTGGCCGGGTGTGGGCCGGGGGTCGTGGAAGCCGGGGGTCGGGGCGGCCGGGGGTCGGGGAGGCCGGGGATCGGGGCGGCCGGGGATCGGGGCGGCCGGGGATCGGGGCGGCCGGGGCGGGGGCCGGGCTCGCTGCGGGCTGGTTCCGGGCCCGCCCGCCCTGCAGGCCTCCGGCTGGGGCGGCGCGGGGGCGGCCTCTGCGGGGCGGGACCGGCGCGAGAGCGGGCCGAGCCGAGCCGGCCGGGCGCCCTGGTCGCGCCCGCGGGTCTCCTTATGTAACAGACGCTTGGACGCTCCGCCGGGGCGGGCACCTGCCCGCAGGCCCGACGGCGAGGTTTCCTCCGGGACCGGGAGCCCGACGGGGGACGGGGACGCCAGGTCAGGCCGCCGGGGAGGGTCCCTCCCGCTTCCGGGCGGAGTGGACTCGTGCCCGGCGCCGGGCCCTGCTGTGCAGAAGGAACTCTGTGGAGGCCCCGTTTGCAGAAGGTGCCGCTGGGAGCGCAGTGGGTTCCGACCCCCGCCCGGTCGCCGCCTCACGCGGGGGGTAGACTTGGCTGCTGGCTGCTCCCCGGGCCTGAGCGCCGTCGTCACGGCACAGCCCGGAGGTGTGCGCGGCTCCTGCCTCCACTCACAGCCGGGCCGCGCGGGCGCCTGTGGGGGACGCGTCCAGGGCAGGCTGACCCCTGACCTGCGAGCTGATCGCAGGGTGGAGTCTGCCCCTCCTGGGCCCACACGGCCTTCCCGGGTGGGCGTGTCCAGCAGAATGGTGTCTGGAGAGGCTTTGCTGCTTGTCCTTGCTGGTCCCTTCCCCCTGGAGATGCGGGTCTCTGTGCAGAGTGCCCCGGGGCGGCTGGAGCCAGAGGGCCGAATGCAGAGCCTGCTGGTGTGGGAATGGTGGGCAGGCGGGTGGTGGGTGGTGGGCAGGCAGGTGGCCGGTGGTGGGTGGTGGGCAGGCAGGTGGCGGGTGGCCGGTGGTGGGTTACTGTGCTGGGCGGGGCTGCTCAAGGCCTCCTTTCCCATCACAGGGACATTGCCAGGTGAGGAGCGGTCCCGACCAGCAGGTGGGGGGTGAAGTTCCCCTAGAAGGGCGTCGGGTAGAGCTTCCGCGCCCATCGGGTTGGTGGGTTTGAGGGTGGGTTGTCGGTAGAGCTACCGGGTACTGGACTGTAGAGGAGAAAATTACATGTTTGCTTTTAATCCGGTGAGTAAGCAGCTGTTGCTTCTGCCCCACCTCGGTAATGACACCCCTGTGAACCTGCCCCTGGGTGCACGAGGGTCCCCTCGGGGCAGGCTGGGCACCCACTCCTGGGGACACGCCCGGCTCGCCTCCCAGGGGAGTACTGGTCTGGCCGGCTGGGCGGTGCCTTTGTTGACCACTCCCCGGGTGGAGGGCCCGGTTCCCGGGCTCAGGTGGAGGCCCCGAGTGCAGGTGAGTTGGGGTTTGGCTGACCACGGGGTTGGCCATGCTTCACTTTACAAGGATTTCCATTGGACAAAAGAGAAAACACCGCCCTCCGGAGGGCCTGGCTTACAAAGTGCAGGGAGGGGCTCGGGCTTTGCTTTCAGGGCCTAGGAAGTCTGTTGAGGGCTTTTCCCAAAGACCAGCTGGAGGGCGAGGCCGTGGTTCAGGCCCCGCCCTGGCCGCCACATGCAGCTGTTAGTTTGTAAGTCAGTCTCCCAAGTATCCCTTTGCTTTCTGTCAGTAAATCGTTGTTTGGAGGCGAGTGTAGAGGTCCGAGAGCCGTCCTTGTTGTCAGCTCCTAGGGTGACGGGCACTCTGGGGGGCAGTGCAGGCTGAAAGGAGCAAATGATGAACCTCTGGCTGAGGATTCAGGTACCCGAGCCATTGCCTGCAAACCCATGGTGGGGGCTCTGCAGGCAGTGCGGGTTCTCGGGGGGCCCTTGCTGTGGAGCGGGAGCAGAGATGCTGCCCCTGGGCACGCTGTCGGTGTCCTGGGTACATGAGGGGGAGGGCCTGCCCGGCACTGGTCAAGCCAACAGCTGAGAAGTGCCCCGAGGGGAAGGGCCGGCTGACTGCCCGTGGGGGGTTTTCATGGCGGTCTCTGCTGAGGCCCCGCAGAAGCTGGGTTGGGGCCTCCTGGGGGTGAAGACTGTCCCTGAGATCAGTAGGTGGCTCCTTCCTTGGCTCTTGGTGTGGTTGGTGGCCCTGTGTCTCAGCGTAGGTGTGGAGGACACGTTCATGGAGAGGAAGGAGGACAGGCTGCGGTCAGGACGGTGCACTGGGCTCCAGAGGCACTCCTGGGCAGCAGCAGGGGGGAGAAGGTGGGTCCTGGGGGTCATAGGTCATGAGCAGGGAGCCGGTGAGCACCCTTGTCTCATGGTCACAACCTCCATACCTGCTGGAGTCTGACCTGTGTGTGGGCTTCTCTGGCTCAGGGCGGAGACTCACTCCTGAGGGCTGTTCCAAGCACCTCAGTGACCTTGGCTTGGTCTAGGACAGGGGTGGGCAAACTTTTTGACTCGAGGGCCACAATGGGTTCTTAAACTGGACCAGAGGCCGGAACAAAGCATGGATGGAGTGTTTGTGTGAACTAATATAAATTCAAAGTAAACATCATTACATAAAAGGGTACGGTCTTTTTTTTTTTTTTTTTTAGTTTTATTCATTTCAAACGGGCCGGATCCGGCCTGCGGGCCGTAGTTTGCCCACGGCTGGTCTAGGAGGTGGCTGGTGAGCAGTGGGCATCAGAGGGCACGGGGGACTCATCGCTGCACATGCCTCTAGGACACTCCTAGCCTCTGGTCCTGAAGTCCCTGGGAGGATTGGCCTGGTGGGGACGGGCTATTGAAATGCGATGGTGAATCTTGGGATGAGTGATTTTGGAGGCCTCAAAACTGCGTTCGCCGGAGGTTTTGACTCCGTGTGAGTGGGTCAGCTAGCTCTGCCCAAGGTGCTCGGTGGTTTTCTCAGCTGACTCCATCTCTGCTCTGTTCCAGGGAGTCGGTACCAAATGAGGAGGAAAGGACGATGTCATCGAGGCGCTGCAGCGAGGCTCCCTTCCTCCCCATGCAGTACTAAGCACTCCCCGACGCGAGAGACCCTGACCTACGCACAAGCGCAAAGGATGGTGGAGATCGAGATCGAGGGGCGCCTGCACAGGATCAGTATTTTTGATCCCCTGGAGATCATATTAGAAGATGACCTCACTGCTCAGGAGATGAGTGAATGCAACAGCAATAAAGAGAACAGCGAGAGGCCACCGGTGTGCTTAAGAACTAAGCGCCACAAAAACAACAGAGTCAAAAAGAAGAGCGAGGCCCTTCCCAGCGCCCATGGCGCCCCGGCCTCGGCCAGTGCACTGCCGGAGCCCAAGGTGCGGATCGTGGAGTACAGCCCCCCGTCCGCCCCCAGGAGGCCCCCCATGTACTACAAGTTTGTGGAGAAGTCAGCCGAGGAGCTGGACAACGAGGTGGAGTATGACATGGACGAGGAGGACTACGCCTGGCTGGAGATCGTCAACGAGAAGCGCAAGGGCGACTGCGTGGCGGCCGTGTCGCAGAGCGTGTTTGAGTTCCTGATGGACCGCTTCGAGAAGGAGTCTTACTGCGAGAACCAGAAGCAGGGGGAGCAGCAGTCCCTGATCGACGAGGATGCCGTGTGCTGCATCTGCATGGACGGTGAGTGCCAGAACAGCAACGTGATCCTCTTCTGTGACATGTGCAACCTGGCCGTGCACCAGGAGTGCTACGGGGTCCCCTACATCCCTGAGGGCCAGTGGCTGTGCCGGCACTGCCTGCAGTCCCGGGCCCGTCCCGCGGACTGTGTGCTGTGTCCCAACAAGGGAGGTGCCTTCAAAAAGACGGATGATGACCGCTGGGGCCACGTGGTGTGCGCCCTGTGGATCCCTGAGGTTGGCTTTGCCAACACAGTGTTCATTGAGCCCATCGATGGCGTGAGGAACATTCCTCCCGCCCGGTGGAAGCTGACATGCTACCTCTGCAAACAGAAGGGTGTGGGCGCCTGCATCCAGTGCCACAAGGCCAACTGCTACACAGCCTTCCATGTGACTTGTGCCCAAAAGGCCGGCCTCTACATGAAAATGGAGCCCGTGAAAGAACTGACTGGGGGCACCACAACCTTCTCTGTCAGAAAGACCGCTTACTGTGACGTACACACGCCCCCCGGCTGTATCCGGAGGCCTCTGAACATTTATGGGGATGTCGAAATGAAAAATGGTGTGTGTCGAAAAGACAGCTCAGTCAAAACGGTTAGGTCCACATCCAAGGTCAGGAAGAAAGCGAAAAAGGCAAAGAAAACACTGAGTGAGCCCTGCGCGGCCCTGCCACCTGTGTGTGCTCCGTACATACCCCCCCAGAGGTAAGCACGTGCGGGGGTGGGGGGGGTCAAGATGAGCCTAGAACGGGGGTGCTGGGGAGAGATCCGCAGGGCTGTTACACCATCCTCGTACCTCCTGTTTACGGAGCTTCCTCGTGGTCCTCAGAAATGCGGCCTTACTCGTGCACCACTTTGTGAATGGAGCATGGAGGTTGCAAAAGACTTGAGTCTATTAGACCTGGGAGGATATGTGGTTTTCTTCGTGCCTGCACTGGCCCATGGGGTAAGCCAGACGCTGCCAGGGTGACCAAGGCTACACTGCCTGCAGTGACTGGTCTGGGGCCCTGTAGTCCAGGTGTGGTCGCCTTCTTTGACAATAAAATGCTCTTCCTCACCTTTCTTTCCCACCAACATTTGGGAATCTTGTAGGATTTTTAAAGTAATTTGTTGGAAAGTGAAGCAGCGTGGCTAAGGAGACACTAGGATGGAGATCTGAGTGGGGCTGACATGAGCTATGGGGAGGGAGGGCTGGCCACCTTCCTGTTGGGTGACAGTCTTTCTGGTTTTCTTGACCGTTTCCTTTGCAATGCCAACATTGCCTGGTCAGTGCAGGGCTCTCTGACCTAGAGTGGTCCACAGTGGTGGGGTCCGGGTTCTGCTGGCGCCTTTTGTGGGCAGGCCCTGCCTCGCTCTTGCCCTTTGTTGACTCCTGTGACCGAACTTGTTCCCACCTCTTTGCCTGCTCCTCTTACTCCGTTACCTTTCAGATGCTCTCGTTCAGACCACTAGGTAAGTGACTTGAGAGCCAGCAAGTGCCCTGTGAGTCTGGGAGAGCAGACGTCCCCACTCCAGCACTTCCTTGAGTTTGAGGAAGTGGCACACTTTCTTTGTAACAGGGCATGGGACTTTAAAGCCTTTGGTTAAGGAAGTAAAGCATTGAGCTGGTGAAGTGAAGATGCAAATGGGTGTCTGCTTGTAGAACAGCTGATATGATACATGCTGTTACCCTGACTATCTTGTTATTTGAAAGTCACATATAAATAAAGTTGTATTTATCTTACAGATCGAGTGGATAACAGAGTGTGGGGCGCGGCCAGAGTGTTTGGACAGGTTCAAGCCTTGGACTACTGAGAGGGCACAGTCCTCTCATGGCCACGTGCAAGTCCCAGCTTGGAGGGCAGGGCCCTCCCAGCACAATTATAACCAACAGCTATAGTTGTGAGCTTGAGCCTGTGGTCCGAACACGTGGCCTCACGTGCCTTGTGATAGAGTTCAGGTGCATGTAGTGGAGTGGGATTGAAGCTAACGAGAATGCTGTAAACAACGTGATCACGCCCTTACTTTGCCTCGTGGCATCCGCTATAAAATAAAGACACGGCTTGTGGGCGCTGTCGCTGCCTCTCCATCCGGGAGCAGCGTCCCACCGAGTCCCAGCTTTCATTCTCATATCTGTCTTTTCTAAGCCTTTCATCGCCCCCACTCAGGGTCACTGAACCAGGCTGAGTTGGCATGGCACATAAGGCAGCCTGGGGCTGAGTATGCCATGGCCGTGCCGGCTCCCCACATATGGCACCCAAACAGGGCCTGAGTTCTGCGACCAGGGACTGAGTTCTAGGACCAGGGACTGAGTTATGAGGAACAGGGCCTGAGTTTGGGCTCCCCACACAGAGTACTAGGATACTTTTGTTACTATGTAAAAATTACCTTCAATATGTTGAATATTAGCTTTTTGTATTGTTTTCCGGTATGTCTGTGGTGTAAAATAATTCATGCTTACCAACCTGTGATTAAAATATATACTTTTTTTTTTTTAAAACTATATAGTTTGGTTTTAATGTGTCACAATTTTTGTCACACTATCTAATAGGTTATGAGTGTGGTGGGATCTGCCATCTAGCATACTGGTTTTGTCCTGAGAAGAGCAAGCACTTACTTTGTATTAAGAATGAGAAACGTGGGTTTTCCCCTGAAATGAAATCTTTTTTCTTTTACAGAGTAGTACATACTTATTACAGAATGAGTAAATTCAGACAAAGTGAGAAAAAAGTGCTCATAATTTCTATCATCCAGAGAAAACCACTGTCAAAACCAAGGCATCTCTTGCAGATCAGTCAACCTGACTTTTATTTTACTAGAGGCCCAGTGCACGAAATATGTGTGCAGGGAGGGGGGGAGGTCGGGGTGGGGGGCGATCCCTCAGCCCGGCCTGCACCCTCTTGCAGTCCGGGACCCTTCGGGGAATGTCCCGGCCTGCTGGTTTTCTTCTGACTATTAAGATGTTCTCTGCCCTTTTTTTTTTTCTTGTTTGTATTTTTCCTCTAATGCACCCAGGTATTTTTTTTCTCCTCACAGTCTGGGACCCCTTGGGGGATTGTCTGATTGCTGGCTTAGGCCTGATCCCCAGGGATTGGACCTAAGCTGGCAGTTGGACATCTCTCTTGCAGTCCAGGACCCCTTGCTCCTTACCGCCCAACTGCTTGCTGCTCCTTGATGCTTGGATCGCTGCTCCTTAGCACTGCCATGGAGGCGGAAGAGGCTCCTGCCACACCACCTCCGCTAGGCTCGCCAACCATGAGCCTGGCTTCTGCCTGAGTGGCACACCCCCTGTGGGTGTGTACTGACCACCAGGGGGTAGCTCCTGCATTGAGCGTCTGCCTCCTGGTGGTCACCGCACATCATAATGACCAGTCATTGCGGCCATAACAGTCGCTGAGGCTTTTATTATATCGATTATTATTATTATTATTATTTTAAAAATATATTTTATTGACTTTTTACAGAGAGGAAGGGAGAGGGATAGAGAGTTAGAAACATCGATGAGAGAGAAACATCAACCAGCTGCCTCCTGCACACCCCCTACTGGGGATGTGCCCGCAACCAAGGCACATGCCCTTGACCGGAATCGAACCTGGGACCTTTCAGTCCGCAGGCCGGCACTCTATTGGTTAGGGCTTGATGATGATGATGATGATGATGATTACTTAAATCCTTACCCAAGGAGTGAGGATATTTTTCTCATTGATCTCTAGAGAGAGTGGGAGGGAGGTCAGATGTGGTGAGAGAGACACTGATGTGACAGACACATCGATTGGTTGTGGGGATCATACCTGCAACCCAGGTACATGCCCTTGGCCAGAAATTGAACCCAAGATGCTCTAACCAGGGCTTATTTTATTATTTTTTTATTTTTATTGATTTCAGAGATGGGGGTGGAGAGAGAGAGAGAGAGAGAGAGATAAACTTCAATGATGAGAATCACGGACCGGCTGCCTCCTGCACGCCCCTCACTGGGGTTGGAGCCCGCAACCTGGGCATGTGCCCTGACTGGGAATCAAACCTGTGACCTCTTGGTCCATAGGTTGACGCTCAGCCACAGAGCTACGCCAGCCAGGCTATTCTTCACCTGAGGGTAGTTTTTCCATTGATTTTTTTTTCTTTTTAATATTTTATTTTAAAAAAATAATTCTTTATTTTCTATTGATTTTTAGAGAGAGTGGGAGGGAGAGAGAGAGGCAGAGAAAGAAGCTGATGTGCGAGAGGTGTATCAATTGGTTACCTCCCACACGGGCCCAGACCGGTGGGATTGAAGTGCTCTAGCACTTCAGCAACACAGGCTTGGGCCAGCAACCTAACTTGGATTTCTACCTGAGTCAAAAAGTGGTGTAGGATTTGTATCAAGAGCTTCTGTTTTAACTTCCCTAAAAATTTCAGCTTTACTGAAATTGAAGTAAACAAAACAGAAAATACGATCTAACAAATTGAAAAGTCGGAAGTTGGAAGTGGTCCCTTCCTTGTGTCCAGCCCCTGGTGAGTACCTGCTCCAGGAAGTGTGCACTGGGCTGCCCGTGGGGAGCCCAGGAGGAAGCGTTCGCAGGTGGAAAGTGCACACACCTGAGCATCTGAGGTGCCCAGGCCTGAATGAGAAGAAAACTCGTGCTTTGGACCTAAGTATTTCAAAGCAGGTGATGCAGCTAAACCCTGTACTGAAGGTGTGGTCTGGCTCATGTTTCGTGTTTTTGTTTTCCTAATTTAGGGATAAACTTCATTACAGTTTGGAGTGGAGATAAAGGACGTACCTGGACAAGTGTTTGCGGCCACTTGTCTGGCAGTTAATCTTACTATATTTTGTAAAAGTTCTGACATACCGTGTACTGGGGACACGAGACATGCTGGAAGCAGTGTGGAAGCCCTTTTCTGGGTGCCCCCCCTAGCAAAAGGGCCGTGTGTGCTCCTGTGGGTGCCCGCCGGGGCAGTCATGGAGCCCTGCTGCCGAGGGAGGCAGCGCACCAGGGTCCCCAGTGGCCTGTGTAGTGGCTACTCTGGAAAGAAGCATTAAACCCAAACTGAAAAGTGCCGGTCGTGTGCACTTGCAGGGCCGTGTTTCCGTTACTGCCAGACAGACGCCTGTGTCCTGGTCGCTGAGGGTTTTCAGTGCAGGCGAGAAGCCCTCGTGTGGGTGTTGGCCTGAGTGCTGTCTTAAATGATCTCTCCCTCCTATAACTTCATCACTTTCCTTGGTTTTATTAAAAATTTATTAAATTTATTTATTTGCTGATTGATCTTTAGAAGGAGGGGGGGAGAGAGAAACATTGGGGATCGAACCTGCAACCTTGGCCTATTGGGATGACGCTACCCAGCCAGGGCCCCTTTCTTTGGTTTTAATTCAGGGGAACTGGGTGTCTCCTTGCGAGTCTGTCTTGGTCCAGCCCGAAAGGGCGTCCTGCAGTGAAGTGGGATGCGGGCCATCTGGTGAGCAGGTTTGTTTTCATAGAAGAGCCAAAGTGAGTGAAAATAAAGTCGTGCGGGGAACAGATCCGGCGCTAAAGCCTGCGTAGCTCACTGTGGTGTCAGTGTGCGCTTCGCTTCGGCTCTGACTCCCGAGAGATGCTGTCGAACTAAAATTAGTGCTGAGGGCAGTGCCGTGGGCGGAGTGCTCCATGCTCCTCAGTCTTTTAGACCAGCCGTGGGCAAACTACGGCCCTCTGGATCCGGCCCGTTTGAAATGAATAAAACTTAAAAAAAAAGACCGTACCCTTTTATGTAATGATGTTTACTTTGAATTTATATTAGTTCACGCAAACACTCCATCCATGCTTTTGTTCCGGCCCCCGGTCCAGTTTAAGAACCCATTGTGGCCCTCGAGTCAAAAAGTTTGCCCACCCCTGTTTTAGACCCTCGGCCCGAACTACCCTCAGGCACCTCCTCCTGGGGCTTCTGCCTGGTGGTCTCTCCCAGGACCACCCTGGTGTCCGTCACACTCAGCATGTCTGCTGTGCTCACTGCGCGGGGCAAGCATCCCCTCCACGCAGAGCGGCTCAGTCCCCAGGAGCGCCCAGCATGGAGGAGTTTTGCCATTTCTCTTCACTCACTGTATTCACTTTCTTTTGGCAGAGATGGGGTGATAATTTATTTGAATCTTACTACTGACAGTGGGTAAACGCCACACAGTCTCACCCCAACTCCAGCCTAGTGTCGCCTGGGCATACACCAGGGGTCCCCAAACTTTTTAAACAGGGGGCCAGTTCACTGTCCCTCAGACCGTTGGAGGGCCGGACTATAGTTTAAAAAAAACAAACTATGAGCAAATTCCTATGCACGCTGCACATATCTTATTTTGAAGTAAAAAAACAAAACGGGAACAAATACAATATTTGTATTTGCATGTGGCTCGCGGGCCTTAGTTTGAGGACCCCTGGCATACACAGTAGTCAACAGTGGGACAGGCGGACTGAGGGAGCACCCCCACGGGCACACAGTCTAGAATTGGGTCAGGGGTGTCATTATTTCAACTCTGACTTGGAAAACCTTCAAGCTTATAAATTATTGCAGAAGGAAGGAGAACACCCCAATCCTCTACCCAGGCACCTCTTGCTAACGTCATGTCCCATATGCCCTGCACAAGTAGCAAGCACACATGGGCGTGCCCTCTGCGGGTGATCCCATGGGCCGCCCTCCGTGGGAGCTGTCTCCTAGGACAGGTGGGCACGGGGAGGGGCTCCGTCACCCATTGGCCTCGAAGCAGGAAGGTCCACGATGCTTCTGTGCCTTCCGCCAGGCCCTGTCCTGGGCAGCCTCCTGTGGCTGGGGCATCCCACAGCTGTGCAGTGGCCTCTGAGACGCTGGCTTTCTTTTTTGGTTAATCCTCACTGGAGGATATTTTTTCCATTTTTTAGAGAGAGAGGGAGGGAGAGGGGGAAGAAAGAGAAACATCGATGTGAGAGAGACTTATGGGTTGGCTGCCTCCTGCACATGCCCCAACTGGCATCGAATCTGAAACCCAGGTATGACATGCTCTTGACTGGGAGTCAAACCCGAGACCCTCTGGTACGAGGTCCAGTGCTCTAGCCACTAAGCAACACTGGCCAGGGCTGAGATGTTCTGTTTTGAAAGAAGACAGCCCTTCCCCTTTAGTAGAGCCAGCCTTGTCTAGGGTGTGGTGTCCACCTGGCTAGTGGCAGTATGCCCAGATGCCAAGTGGGTGCCAGGCATGCCCCGTCTGGATGCAGTGATGTCCCCTGCTTCTTGGTGCCTAAGGTGTCCCCAGCATCTCGGACGATTTCTGCCTGTTTCTTCTGGCCTCCGACCTGAGGCTGGGAGACCTTGGGAGACCATGTGGCCCCGCTCCTCTTCCCCACCCAGAAGTCGTGTCTGTTCTTGCCTGGGCCGTCTTCCCTGTGGGGGCTGCAAACGAGTGTCCACTCTGCCCTCCGTCCAGCGGATCCTTCCCTTTTCCCGACGTTGTGGGCCAAGAGGTGCTGGTTTTCAGAGGTCCACCCCAGCAGGGCCACGGAGGGGGGCTCAGGGGCGCTGGGCAAGGTCAGGCTGCTTCACAGAGGTGAGCATCTGGTGGCATTTCTAATAAAATTGGGCTCTGCCCAATTCCTGATCTCAGGAACTTCAGTTCTTGGTTAGTGAGCTGAGTAGTGAGACCCCCACTGCAGGCAGCCACCTCGGTGGGTCTGGATGATGGCGAGGCTTGGCCGGGCGCGTGGACGTGTGCACCCCAGTGACCTCTGTACCTGGCGCTCCGAGGTTTCCCCTCCCTTGGCCAGCCGGGTGCCCAGCACATTGCGTCGGCCTTCCTCTGGGAGGCGCCCGGGTAGACCCCCTCGCAGTCATTGTGAAAGCAGGGCTGCACCGTCCCCATTGTTTAGCTGAAGTCCCGTGTTTCCACCCCAGATAGTGGGAAGGCGTAATTTCTGGGCCATCGAGGGAGTGTACGTGTTAAAAGGCACATCACTGCTGACAGCGAGTCCCGGGGAACTGGCAGTGCCAGGCGTCCTCCACTCAGGCTGGGGCTCGGCTGCCCATCGCTGCCCCCACGCCAGTCTGCGCTCTCGCGGGACTTCGTGTTGAGGTTGCTTCCTAGTCAGGTGTTCGCACTTGTACACACTCCAGGCTTGAAGCTTCTCGGCCAGCAGCCACCTGTAACGGCGCGTCTCCTCGTGAGGCTGCCGAGCCGCGGCCGGCCTGCGCCGAGGTGGGGTCTCCCTTAGTTCTCCTGGTGTGTGTTTCTGTGGACGTGAGTGTTGGGAACCTGGGTCGCATGTGTAAGTAGGTTGTGCAAACGCAGTTTCGCTGTAGCAGTGATGTGCTCCGTTTTGAAAATTTCCTTCCAAGTTACACACCAAAATCACAACTTGATGTTTTGTCAACTGACCTGCAGTTTCTCCAGAAGCTAAGTGGGCGGCCTGGCCTGAGAGTCCGTCCGCCACTGCCTCCTCCTGGCAGGTCTCCACCGGCTTTTCCCCAAAATCCCCCCCCTCCCTCGCGTACCGTATGGTCATTTCCGCCTGCGCCCCTTTCATTGGAAACCCCTTGAGCGGAAGGGATCTTCAGAGGCTTGAGAAATTCAAACTTCTGATCCTTCCAATAGGCCCTTGCCAATACTGCATTTAAAAAACGTCTACAATACAGTACAAAGCCAGGAAGTTGGTAAACACATGGCTTAGGGAGTTGCTGTAGGGCAGACATGCTCTTGACCCCCATCCACCTGAGAAGGAACCTGGGGGGCCCTTTTCCCACCCTCAGGACCACTGCTGCCCTCACCTGTGGGACTCGCCTGCTTCCCCCTTTCCGATCACCAGGGCTTACTGCGCCTTTAAAAACCCTAGTCCTTGCAGCCCCACCTCTGAAGGTCCCTCTTGGTCTCTCTCCCTTTGGAGTTTATGGAGGGGTTGGCCCCCATTCTGTCCGGTCCCGTCCCTCGGCTGGCGTTTCCGTGGTTGGTTTCCCGTGTGCCGTGCCCTCTACCTGTGGCGAATGGTGGTTGGGGTGGGGTGATGGGTGCAGAGGGACACGGTGGTGTGTTCACTGTTGGCACAGCTGCTCCCCGAGCTGCTCTGTGTCCTTCCGGGAGCACATGGGGGCGTCTGCAGGGCCGCCTCGCGCTCAGCCCCCTGCTCCTGCGTGACGCCCGGGAGGAGGCTGTTGGGTGCAGGCAGCGGCTCTGTAAGCACGTGAGGACTGAGGACAGCTCTGAGTCTGTTTCCATCGAGCCCTGCTCACGCCTGGGGGCTGGTGGCTCACAAGTCCTGACCCTGAGAAGTCAGTGGCTTGTTTCATGGGACAGAATCTTTATTTATAAGCTTGTTGCCAAACAGCATGTCTTTGGACCTTGAAATTGTTAAAAAATACTTTTATCCACATTGCTTTATCTGGCTGTGGAAATAGCTGAGTGTGACTGTGTGTTAGAATGTCTGTCTGTGTGGGCAGAGATCCACGGAGCTGCATGTGCTAAGATTTACTGGCAGGCACGTCACTGCACCTCCGTGATAACTCCGTCAAAAATGGCAAAATCAAAACTCCACCCAGAAAGGCACCTGTGATGTGTCCAGGACCAGCCCAGCCCCAGCCCCAGGCACGGGGGCTGCAGGCAGAGCCTGGGTTCGCTGCGCCTCCTGTCTTCACCTCCTGCTGAGGCCGTGCGACCAGGTGTCCTCCAGTGTGCAGGCCTGTGGCCCCTTGGTCAAGGGCCTGCTGTGGACACACGAGCTTGGGTTCCAGACCTGCCTGTAGAGGCAGAGGCTTCTGGCACCTTCTCGGGGTTTGATGCGACAGGGCCCCTTCTGCCAAACCCCCAGGGTCAAGCCCCTCCAATGGACGGGACATGGCTCCCGCCACAGCAGGTGGCCTTGGGCCGAGAGCAGCCCTGAGCCATGCTTGCCCTTCAGAACTTGGCCGGAGGGCGGTCTTGGAAATGCACTGACCATTGTGTTTAAGGGCAGACCCTAATGGTCTGGTCGTGGTCGAGCTGGGGGTCTGCCCAGTTTTGTTCTTTGGTTATTTTGTAAGACTTTTGGTTTGCATTCTTTTTTCTTTTTTTTTAATATATTTTATTGATTTTTTACAGAGAGGAAGGGAGAGGGATAGAGAGAAACATTGATGAGAAGCATCGATCAGCTGCCTCCTGCACACTCCCCACTGGGGATGTGCCTGCAACCAAGGTACATGCCCTTGACCTGAATTGAACCTGGGACCCTTCAGTCCCCAGGCCGACGCTCTATCCAGTGAGCCACACCAGCTAGGGCTGGTTTGCATTCTTTAAAAAGTTTGGTCTTAAAAGTCTTTGATTGCTGTCCAGACATTGTGATTGCGATGAGGAATGCCTTCTTGTTGCATTTTGTGGTTTTCTGTTTTAGTTTAGATGGAACTTATCTCTCAGTGTCCTTGTGAGGCAAGTTGATGAGTTGCTCTTTGTTGCAGCAGGAGAGTGGTAACTGGGGAAAGGCAGCTTTCTGGTAACGTGAAGGGTTGTTGAAGGATCATTCACACCCCTCCCCCCTCCTACCCCCACTTCACAAAGCCCGTGCACTTTATAGGATGGGGTCTCCCGGGAGCGTCCTTCCAGCCAGCAGTAGCTCCTTTGCTCCTGTCTCCAGCTCTGCCCCTGCTTCTCCCTCGAGTGTCTGTCCCAGCTCCTCTTCTCTGTGAGGTGACGGAGCGAGGCTGGCGCCCGCATTTGCCCTCCCTCCAGGAGAGCCAGCTGGTCTCGAGGGACCCATGCCTGCCGTGCCAGCCGACAGCTCCCCAAGATGTGCCCGCAGCTGCGTGCATGGGCCAGTGTCAGGTGGAGGAATTAAGAATATTTAGAGCCCTAACCGGTTTGGCTCAGAGGATAGAGTATCAGCCTGCGGACTGAAAGGTCCCAGGTTCGATTCCGGTCAGGGGCATGTACCTTGGTTGCGGGCACATCCCAGTAGGGGGTGTGCAGGAGGCAGCTGATCGATGTTTCTCTCTCATCGATGTTTCTAACTCTATCCCTCTCCCTTCCTCTCTGTAAAAATATCAATAAAATATATTAAAAAAAAGAATATTTAGAGCTTTGTTTTCTTTTTAGCTGTTTAATCTGATAGACACGAGTGACTTAAGAGTGGATGGAACCTGTGGCTAGCAGGAGGCGGGCTTTGTTTCAGCAGAACCAGAGGCAGCGTTTAGGTGCCACGAATGAGGGAGGAACACGTGTGAACATGTGTGGCTTATTGAAAGGAACGCTGTCATTTCCAGTCTCCATGAGGAAAGCATGCTAATGTGCTGCTTTAAAACTGAGCTCTTGAGTTTTTTGTGTTTTAGGTTAAATAGGATCGCGAATCAGGTGGCCATTCAGCGGAAGAAGCAGTTTGTCGAGAGAGCCCACAGCTACTGGCTGCTCAAAAGGCTGTCGAGGAACGGCGCGCCCCTGCTGAGGCGGCTCCAGTCCAGCCTGCAGTCCCAGAGGAGCACGCAGCAGGTACGTGGCGTCTCTCCTCGGGCTCCGGCCGCTCGTTGGCGGGGCCCAGTGTGGTCTGGTCCTGAGAGCCGATGGAGACCTCACATGTCCCGCCTGCTAGGCTGCTGGTTGTGCAGGCGACTCATCCATCGTGTCCCCGGATGTTCCCACCCGTGGCTTCTGCTTCCTCCCCTCCCTCTGCACACGTGTGGAATGTCTGGGGAAGGGGAAGCCTCACTGCTGATCACGTGGGGTGGGAGGGAGCAGCCGCAGGTGAGGCCCGGGCCCCGTGGGGGTGGGTGTGTGTGTGTTTTGGAAATGTGTGAGAGGGACTTACTAAAGGGCGTTTCTCTGCAGGCTGGTTTAGCATGGACTGCACTGGGAGGGCAGGAGGCAAGAGCTGAGCTGAGTGAGAGCGATGTTGCTTTCTTTGTTAATCCTCACCTGAGGATATTTTCCCATTGACTTTTAGAGAGAGTGGAAGGGATGGAGGCACACACGATCACTTGTGTCCACACGCCCTGACTGGGGCAGGGATTGAATCTATAACCCAGGTGCCTGATCTTGACTGGGAATCGAATCTGAGACTCTGGTGCTCAGGCCAACCCTCTACCACTGAGCCGTACCGGGCCCACGCCCCCGACTGGAAAGAATCTGGGACCCTTCAGTCCACAGGCCGACGCTCTATCCACGGAGCCACACCAGCTGGGGTGGATTTTGCTTTTTAAAAGAACAAAACCTGTGATTGCTAAATGGGAAGGACACAGAAGGTTAGCGTGGCCTGTGCGAGGAGACGCCAGGTCTGTGACGCTCTCTAAACACCAAACAAGCTCTTACACTTGAGGACTTAATCTGGGCTTGTAGCGCCATGTGGCCCTTTACAGCAGTTCTGAAATACGGATTTAGAGAGTCAGACATGGGCTCTTAGAATTTGAAAACACAAATGGTCATCTGCTCATCGCCCTAGCTTTTGGCTGGTGTCTGTTCACTGTGCTGTGGGGGTGGCCAGCCTCGTAGGAGTGGTGTCTGGTTGGCCTCTGGGCCGAGAGGCTGAGAGCATTCAGCGGAAAGGAGTCCGGTCAGAATTCCCTCGTTGCCCCCCTGCCCTCCTGGGCACTCAGAGAGCTGCTCTCCGATGAGCTGGTGGGGGCCTGTGCATCTGCCGCACCACCATTGTCTGAACGGCTTACTGCTCAGTCCCTCTTGCTGCTGAGTTGCTAGGGCTGAGCAAGGCGAGGGGACACTGTTGGGCACAGCGGGACGTGGTGCTCTGGACATGGAGGTGGGGTGACAGACCTGGGTTCTCATCAGCCATGGAACCAGGATAACCGCGGGCCACACACATGGGCCTGGGCCTGCCCGGAGATGCTGGTTTCAGGGGAAGGCGAGGGCTTGTCCCAGCAGTTTCCTTTGCTGTCTGTGCTGGGTCCATTCTGGGTTGTGGTTGGGCAGAGGTCGGGCCTTCAGCAGACAGGACACTGGGAGGTGGGCCTAGCTCTGCACATGGACCCTAATAGTCAGCAGGAGGAGGTGGGCCCAGGAGGAACTGAGGATGGGCAGCTGCTGTGAGAGTGGATGGTGAGTGTGCGTGAGGACCAGGGCCCTGGGCACACCCGGGGGACCGGCAAGGAAGTGTGAGGAAGTGCGTCGGGGTGGCTGTGTGGAGCCCAGGGAGGAGGGGAGGTTGGAGTGCTGGGCCCCGCCCGGCCCAGGACCCGGGAGCGCCTTTGGTGGTGTTCTCTGCGCTGGGACAGACAGTCCTGCTGGGCTGTCCGGGCTCCGCCAGGGTCGGACCGGGTCAGCTTTGTTGGAGGTGCATTGGGTGGGCTCGTGTGTCCTGGCACCTCCTGTCTCTCTGACTTTTCAGTGCAGTCTTTTCAGTGTTGAAACGCAGAATGGAGATGGGTAAATGGCATGTCCAGAGCACAGGCCCGCCTGTCCGGCCTGGGTGTTTTCTGTGTGTTTGTTTTTCCTCGGCTGCTGCTGATTCTCGGAGTCCAGGAGGTGGGACCCCGGCCCCGTCTCGAGGTCAAGGCGCGTGGCTGCTCTCGGCTCAGGCCCTTCAGCGTTTTGGGTCCTGAGAGGCCCCTTGCCCTCCACCTGTAGGGACCCTGGTGTGCCCGCAGGGTGGAGCCTGCACCGCTGACTCCGCGCTGCTCTGGGCGCTGTGGGGGGCTGGGCTCCCGCTGCCTCCCTGGGCATCGGCGGCTGACTTTCAGCCTTTGATTCATTTTCACAGAGAGAGAACGACGAGGAGATTCAGGCCGCCAAAGAGAAGCTGAAGTACTGGCAGCGGCTGCGGCATGACCTGGAGCGCGCACGCCTGCTGATTGAGCTCCTGCGCAAGCGCGAGAAGCTCAAGCGGGAGCAGGTGAGGCCCGTCGCGGGGCGTGGGCTTCGCCGGGCGTGGGCTTCTGGGCCTGCAGTCCTTGGGCCCGGCCCTCGCCATCCGGTGCCCTGGGTGGCAGGCAGCTTTATGGAAGGGGGACCTGCCTCCTTGAAGGACGACAGTGGCAGGTGTTTGGGACACAGGGGCCAGGGAAGGTGGGAGCCTGGCCGGCACCCGGTGGGTGTGTGGGTGGCACCATTCGCGAGGTGCCTTGACCGAGGCCGCCAGGACTTAGGGTTTAAGTGAGGCACTTGTATTGGCCGTGGACTGAGTGTCAGCCGGGGCAGGAAGGTCACCTGTGCGTGTCCACGCTGAGCGCCCTTGTCCTCCAGGTGAAGGTCGAGCAGATGGCGCTGGAGCTGCGGCTGACCCCGCTCACGGTGCTGCTGCGCTCCGTGCTGGACCAGCTGCAGGAGAAGGACCCGGCTCGCATATTCGCCCAGCCGGTGAGCCTGAAGGAGGTGGGTGTGCTGACCGCTCGCCCCGCCCCGTCCACACTGACCGCAGGACGCCGCTCACCTGTGTTCCTGAGTCCTCCCTCTTCTCACCGAGTCCTTACGCTGTGAAGGCGCACGTTTCACTGTAACGTCTTAGCGACGCGGTGGGGACGTTCTTGCTGAGAACCCCAGCAGGTGGGGGTCTGCCCAGCGGGGGCGTCGTGGCTCTGGTTTCAGCGAAGGAGCTGAGTCAGCAGAGCCCGTGGGAAGGGGTGCGAGTGCCATGTCTCAGTGTTGCCGTGTGCTCGTGTGAGTCCTGTGTGCTGTGTGTGCATTCAGGCGTGTTGTGTTGCATGTACGTGCGCGTGAGACTCCGTGTGGGCGCGTGAATTCTCTGGAGTGGCAACGACCTTTCCGCGTGTAAGTGCTGTGCCCTCCTGCGATCAGGTGCCCGACTACCTGGAGCACATCAAGCAGCCCATGGACTTCTCCACCATGAGGAAGCGGCTGGAGGCGCAAGGGTACAGCAGCCTCCCTGAGTTCGAGGAGGACTTCGACCTCATTGTGGACAACTGCATGCGGTACAACGCCAAGGACACGGTGTTCTACCGAGCCGCCGTGAGGCTGCGCGACCAGGGCGGCGTCGTGCTGCGGCAGGCCCGGCGCCAGGTGGACAGCATCGGATTCGAGGCGGCCTCGGGGGTGCACCTGCCGGAGCGGCCGGCCGCGGCCCCTCGGCGGCCTTTCTCCTGGGAGGACGGTAAGCACGGGCATGGGCCCGGGTCCGGGTGCCGGGAGAGCCACCTGTAGCCTGGTCGGCTCCGCCCAGCAGGACTGGAATGTGAGCCCCACACGCTCTAGGCTCTCTAGGAGCCGCACGAAGGAAGGGAAGGAAGGCGGCTTATTTCCGTAGCGTCCCTCGGACTCAGCACGCCCGGCGTATTGAGGATTTGACACGCAGTCATTATAGAAGCCACGGGGGATAGTTGCCATTCGCCTCCGCCTCCTTCTGCCACCGTCACAGCCCCTCTCTTCGTTCAGACCAGCCACGTTTTAGGTGCCCACGTGAGAGACTCAGGCGGCGGGACCCGTATGGGGCAGCCCCGGCCCACCTGACGCAGCCCCGGGAGCAGCTTAGTGGGGACTTGCGCCCAGGCTGGGTCTCTGTCTTCCAAGGGTGCTGTTAGCTGCTGAAAGGGCCCAGAAACCAGCACATGCACGCCGTTCTCTGTTGGCGTCCCGCCCCCTCCTGGTTTGCCCTGTGTTAAGGGCCTCAGGACTCAGGCCGCCTCCCTCTGTGCGAGACACGGCAGAGCTGCCTGTGCTGTTTCTGTCCTCGGAGGCTGGGCTGCCCTCCGCCCCCAGGCTCCGGCCACCACACACTGGCTGCCACCCAGCTTCCTGGAGCACGAAGGGGCCTCAGTGTTGGGCCTTTCAGAAAATGACCGTGCGTGTTGCCATGGTGATGCCTAAGTAAATTCTAGGCATAAAGTCAAGGATGAGAAGTCCTACCGTATCTCTTCCTTGGTATCAGGGCGGGGGTCCAAGGTGAGCTGGTGCACCCAGTGTGTCCTCCCTCCCGTTAAGTCTGGTGGGCGCCGTGTGCTCCTCTGCTGGGCGGGACCGTGTCCGGCTGCAGGCGGGCAGCTGTCCCTGCTCTGTTTGAAGGATCTGCAAGATGCACTGAGGAGTTCTCCTTTGGGCTTCGGATGACGTGGTCTTTGCTCACGTGAATGTTGCTGAGTTTAATGCCTGTGAGGCTTTGTGAGTGGTGATAGGGATTCGAGCCAGGCTGCTGCGTGCAGTCTCAGCTGCACCTGTAGCTGGGAGGGCTCCCGCTCCACCAGGTGGCGCTAGAGCAGGCTTCTCCTTGGCGGCCTCACTTGTCTCAGGTGACTTGTGCCTCGGAGGTTTGGGGGCTTCTGTCGTACATAAGCCTGAGGCTCAGCGTTACCTGTGAGACGTGCAGCCCAGCGTCATCCCTGGGTCTGGACTCGAGCTCGAGGTCAGTTATGCACAAGCAGCCCCGCCTTGGCCCTGGCGCGGGGACGGGGAGTCCTGCTCAGGAGGAAGCCCAGCAGGTGGTGGGCCTGCCCAGCCGGGGCCGAGTCAGAGGGCTCAGTGCTGGCCTCCCTCACGAGAGGCTTGGTCCTGCGTCTGCACCTGCGTCTCCCACGCCCATGCACCACCTCGGGTGGCAAGCATGTCCCCTGTGGCAGCCCCTGTCTGTCCCTGTGGCAGCCCCTGTCGTGGGTTTATTTTTTTTATTTTTATTTTTAAAAATATATTTTATTGATTTTTTACAGACAGGAAGGGAGAGAGACAGAGAGTTAGAAACATCGATGAGAGAGAAACATCGATCAGCTGCCTCCTGCACTCCTCCCACTGGGGATGTGCCCGCAACCAAGGTACATGCCCTTGACCGGAATCGAACTCCCGACCTTTCAGTCCGCAGGCTGACGCTCTATCCACTGAGCCACACCGGTTTCGGCCCTGTCGTGGGTTTAGAGCGTGGGTGAGGGCCGTCATGTGGCTGAGCAAGGGGCGTAGCCCAAGGTGACGTCGGGGCGTGGAGGTGGAAGGGTGTTCGCTCAGTGGCACCACGGGTGCCGGCTAATGGACGTGTGTTCTGTGACTCAGTGGACAGGTTGCTGAACCCGGCCAACAGGGCCCACATGGGGCTGGAGGAGCAGCTGCGGGAGCTGCTGGACAAGCTGGACCTCACGTGCGCCATGAAGTCCAGCGGGTCGAGGAGCAAGCGGGCCAAGCTCCTGAAGAAGGAGATCGCGCTCGTGCGGAACAAGCTGAGCCAGCAGCAGAGCCAGCCCCCGCCCGCCGAGTCAGGTACTGGAGGCTTTGAAGAGGAAGGTGCTCCGCTGGGGCAGGAGCCGGGGCAGGAAGGTAAGCAGCGCGGCCTCCCGGCGTCTTCCCCAGCCCAGGGTCACCTGACCCCGCCCCATGCCACTCGGCTCTGGTGCCGCAGTCCTGCCGTCGGTGCTGTGCGCTGGCACTGAGGTGGTCCCGAGTGCCAGGCAGAGCAAGACTGTCCTTCCCAACTGGGTCCTGAAAAGCCGTCCGAAAAGCACGGCTTAGGTCTCACGCAGCATCCTGCGTGGTGGGAGAGGAGGGTGGCGGCACTGCTGTCGTGTTGTCTGTGAGGAGGGAGCGCCAGTTAATGGGCACGGGTGATGAGAGGTGCTGTGACGGGTTGCTCTAAAGTGCCCTCCCATACATGCCCTTCTTTGACCTTTGGAGGGTGGGCAGGCAAGGTGGGCGTCAGTCACGGGGGGGCAGGCAGGGGGATCAGGGCTGCCTGAGGGCCCCCAGAGCCAGCCCTGCCCTGGCAGCCTGGCACTCCCCGTGGAGAGGGGGGTGCATTGTGAGCAGACCGAGCTGCAGGCATGTCTTTGTGGACCAGAACACAGGGTGGCGCAGACCCTGCCCCCCAACGGGGACGTGGGCACGGGTGCCGAGGGAGCAGTCGGGCGGCTGGTGCAGGAGGTGAGCGGGGGGACTTGCAGGAAACCCTCCCCTCTCTTGCCCTCTCCTAGTTTCAGGGGAAGCGGGTCAGTCACACAAAACGGAAAGCGGACTGACACTCTCCACAGCAGCCGTCAGTTATAACCTTTCTGAGTGTTGAAAAAGCCACACACACATTGTTCTGCAGCTGCTTTAAAAAGCCTTTGCCTGCTGTTGGCGGTCTGCAGGGTCCTGGTCACGGCCGTGCGTGTGCCTTGTGTTGTGTCATCTGCGGCCCCAGGAAGTGCTGGCCGTGACTGTGTAGTTCCTCTGAGTTTCACACGGTCCCGTGGGTCACAGCTCCCGTGTCCTCTAGCGGTTCCCTTAGCAAATGCCTCTTGTGCCTCCAGCCTAGGGTGGTTCTGCTGCCTTTCTCCTTTGATGCCTGGTTCTCAGTGTGCGGTTGGTTGGTTTAGGTCCGTAGCGTAAGGTGCAGGCCTGGCGCGCTCCTTGGGGATGTGAATTGCCGTGGGTTCCAAAAGAGAGCGGAGCTTCCGTTCTCCGCGCTCTCCCTGCTGGAGGGTCGGGTTCCGGTACACTTGTTCCAGGGGCCTCTGGCAGCCAGTTGTACTTGGGGTCCCAGGCTGACCCCCTGTTGAGCCAGGAGGGTCCTCGGGGTCCAGGGTGGCCTCCCCTCATCAGGCCTGTGCACCCTTGGGGGATGGGTGCCCTGAGACATGGCAGGACCTGGGGGGGGGGCGGTCAGTGTAGGGCACCACTGTCCTCCAGCCAGCCCCCTCTTGCTGCCGGAGCGGCTGCTCTGGCCCTGGTATCTGCCTCTTAGAAAACCGCTCCTCGTGTGTTAATTGTCTGGAAAAGAGTGAGGGCGGGAGAACGATTGTCACCAAGTGACACGCCATCACTGGAATGGCTGCTCTGAGCACCTGCTCTTCCCAGCGGAGAGGCGTGGGACCCTTCTGTTCCTGCGTCCAGGGCTCCCGCCCTCCCTTCTGGAGCCCCTCAGTCAGGCTGGTCCCTTTGCTACTCTGGCGCGGGGGTCACTTTAAAGGAAGCACACAAACCGCGACCAGAGATGACAGACAGCCTGGAGCTGCCTGGAACGTGCCCCATGTGCAGGGGGAGAGCGTGTGGCTTTCAGCTGGTGGGACAGGAAGGTGGAGAGAGAGCAGCTTCCAGGGCCACAGAGGGAGCAGGGAGCTCCAGAGGTTCCCAGGCGGCTGTGCGTGGAGACAGACGAACCAGCCGTTGACGTTACTCCAGAAACGTGAACCTGGGAGACTTAGGATGCACAAACCCAAGAATCTTCTCAAACAATCTCAAGCAACAGTATTACTGTGACACCTAAAGTAGTAGGAACTCCTAATATCAAGAACTGTCTTGGTTGTGACAGTGTTTACGTGGTTTCCTCTTGGAGAACAGGGAAGTGATGGGTGGGTGTCAGGCCCATTGAGGTGGGGGCTGCACCCGCCCGGCTAGGGAGGGAGATCTGCTGGCTCGGGGTCCCCAGGGACCTTCCTCTGATGGAGGCCTGGAGGTGAGGAGACAGCGGCAGGCCCGACCCTGCTGCTCACGCCGCACCGTTTGGGGCCAGCGCTCCTGCGGCTGTGTGCGCCTCGGCCCCTCGACTGTCTGCTGCCCAGCTCAGGGCTATTTTCCGAGGGGACTGTGAGGCTCAGGGAGAGCTGGAGGCGGCTGTCACAGCACCCCGTCACCTGGGGAGGCCTGCATGCAGCCAGCACTTAGAGAGGCCTGTGCTGTGCTTGCACATGGAGTGTGCCTTCAGTTGGCTGCTGGGCCGGAGAAACGGGTGGCTCTGGGAGAACAGTGAGGGGTTGGCAGGGAGAGGGCCTTGTCGCCGAGTCTCCGATGGGCTTTTGCTGCAGGTTTGGGGGTTTGAGGCCATTGTTTGAGCCCTGCCGTGCTGTTCCAGGCTGAGCCGTCCCCTGTCCTGGGCCTGCCTGTTCAGTGCAGCCGGCAGCATGCCCTGGCTGGGTTCTGCTTTATGACGGCTGTGGGCCAGGGCCAGGGCAGGCGAAGGCCCTGTCGTGCTTGTAAGGGCTTTTTAAAAGAGCTTCCTTACGTGTGTGTTAGCGTCCAGTGACGTTCCCCACGGTCCTGCGGGGCCCCTGCTCTCCCGGAGGCGGGGGGCGGGGACTGGCTGACGGGCGAGGTGGTGCAGCCAAGGGGTTCACCAGGCACCTGGTCTGTGTGGCCCCACGCCGGGTCCTTCACGCGCTGCCCCTTGGAAATCTTCCTGAGTTGCCCTGGTGGTGGGCGCCCCGTGGCTGCAGAACAGCGACAGTGGGTGAGCAAAGCGGCTGGAAGGAGGGGCCGGGCGGCCTGCTGGTGAGGTTCCCTGCGTCTGGTGCAGGTCTGCTGTGACAGTGAGAGGACCCCTGGGGACTGAGCATGAGAGGAGCAGAGGGGTGAGCCATGGTGGTCCGGGGCCTCCTGTGTGCCAGGAACAAGGGCGCCTGGTGGGGCCGAGGTTAGCGTCTGAGTAGGGGGTGGGCTGGAGGGGGCCGCGAGGGCCTGGCTGTGCAGTGGGAGAGCCCAGCAGGGAGGGGCAGCAGAGGGGCAGGCGGGGGCCGCACCCACAGGCCCAGGTGGAGGCAGCCTTGCCGACACGGAGGCGGCCCTTTAGGCATCATGGTCAGGATGAGTGCTGATGTGGGGGCTCGAGGGTCAGGCCGGAGGCAGGACAGGAGGCAGGACGCCAGCGGAGGCGCTGAGGAAGGGAGGAGGGCGCAGCGAGCTCCGCCTGTGGCGTGCCTTCGCAGAGGCTTTCAGCGGGAACTCCGCAGGCCACTGTCCATCCACGCAGGCCTTGTGTTTTGTAAGCTGTTTCCTAGCACGTGTGCGTGACTTCAAGCAGCGGTGGGGAGGATTGTGTCACCAGCCAACGTGTCACTGTGGCTCTCGATGCCGCATCCTGCTTGTGGGTGTCCGTCCCAGAGCCTGATGCACGAGGGGGTGGTGTCCCCTGGCAGCCCTCGGTGGGAGGCCTCTGCCCGGGTGTTGGAGCCCGTGAGGCGGGCCCTCTGGCAAGTGTGGAGCCCCGAGGCCGGAGTTCAGCACCGGCTCAGGCCACGGGGGCCCTACACGGTGGCAGCTTTTCAGCTTTTCCTTCTCAAGTGAACTCGGGGTTAAAGTGTTACCTTGACATCTTTCAAGGGGCTCGGAGGGCTTCCGGGGTCACTACAGGAAGAAGTGTATCTAGGTACCAATGCCACTGGGGTCATTTCAGTAGCTCCTCTGGGCTGTAGGCCACCCGCTCATCCCAGTGGGTGTGGCCTCGCAGGTAGTGCCGGGCCCGTCCGCGGGCAGCCTCCAGGGCTGAGCTGGTTTTCAGACGGCTTGTTCCATGTGGAGACGCTGAAGCCTCGGTTAAAATAGCCACTTCCAAAGGTTGTATTTATGTTTAAAGTCAGATTGGAAGGAGTCACACTGGCATTTCCGGGTGTGGCTGGCATAGGAGTGAGGTTTCTCCGTTTTAAATCGCTCACAGCCCTCGGCACTGCCTGCTTGTGGCGCCGACTAGGGAAGCCTGGTCAGCAGTGGGGGTGAGTGTCGGCTCCCCGGTGCCGGCCGGGCGGGCGGGGGTGCCCATAGGCCTTAGCTGGGTGCGCTTTCTCTTCTCAAGGTGAGTGAGCTGTGGCTGCAGCTGCCGGCGTGCACCCCAATGATGTGCTTAATGTTGGCGAATGTGAAGTCCTCTCCCGGGTGTTTCCAGAGGCCAGGGCACCCGCCTGTGGGGTGGGGAGCCCCCTGCTGGGACCCCACAGCCCTCACTGCCCACAGGTAGTTGTGTGTGATGCTTTGTTTCCTTAATTGAAGTAGTATTTTGGTGGACTTCACATTTATAGTAAGTTTTATAATAGATTTTATAATTACCAGTTTTCAAAAATCACTTTATTTATAATTTTTTCAGGAGATAAATCTCCCCCTAAACTTGAACCATCAGATGCATTACCTCTTCCTTCAAACTCGGAGACTAATTCAGAACCACCAACCCTCAAACCAGTAGAACTCAACCCAGAGCAGAGTAAACTATTCAAAAGAGTCACATTTGATAATGAATCACATAGCACTTGCACTCAGAGCGCCCTGGTAATCGGACACCCTGCAGAGCCCACCCTCGCCTGTAGTGGCGCTGCGCCGGCGGCGGCCTCCGCGGGGGCGGAGCCAGCAAGCGATGTAAACAGACGCCCTTCTGTTCTCTTCTGCAAATCGAACAGTGTAAGCCCCCCAAAGTCTGCCAAGAACACTGAGACCCCGCCAGCTTCTCCTCAGCTAGGGACCAAAACCTTTCTGTCTGTAGTCCTTCCGAGGTTGGAGACTCTTCTGCAGCCAAGAAAAAGGTCGCGGAGCACCTGCGGCGACTCCGAGGTGGAGGCGGGGTCCCCGGGAAAGCGCCTGGACACAGGTAAATGCCGCGGCCGCCGGCCCTTCTCTCCTCCTGGGTCAGAGGGCACAGTCGTGGGGGCACGAATTTCAGTTTACTGTCCACAGGTCTCTTAATTTCCAGAGGAGAAGACAGAGGGCACATTTTTTTCTTTGAAAACCCCTAACTGTAGGTCCGAGGGTGCATTGCGGGGTGGCTGCTGGCCTCGTGGGGCTGGGTGGGCGGTCCTGCTCCTCCCTCGGACTGTGCACTGCGGGAGAGCCAGAGGGAGAGCCGGGAGGAGAGCCGGAGGGAGAACTGGAGGGAGAGCCGGAGGGAGAGCCGGGGGGGGGGGGAGGGAGAGCCGGAGGGAGAGCCGGAGGGAGAGCCGGGGGGAGAGCCGGGAGGAGAGCCGGGGGGAGAGCCGGGGGGAGAGCCGGAGGGAGAGCCGGGAGGGAGAGCCGGGAGGGAGAGCCGGGAGGAGAGCCGGAGGGAGAGCCGGCGGGAGAGCCGGGGGGAGAGCCGGAGGGAGAGCTGGAGGGGCTCATTTGCCTGCCTTGGGCGGCAGGGGGCTGGAAGGAGGCGCCTGAGCTCTTCTGCAGCCTGTGCCTCCCCCGCGACTGCAGCCGAGCATGTGTCACTGAAACTGGCGGGACTGTTGTCCCCCTCGTGGCTCCACGATGGCCGTGCCTCTGGGAGGCGCCGGTTCTGTGTCTGACGCCTCCTTCGGGAGGTGTGTGGACATGCTTGTCCCGTGGGTTCTGTCTTGGACCAGAGCCTGGTCTGTGTTTCTTACTGGTCCACCTGGTGCGTCCAGACACGGTCTCTTGGCCGTCCTGCTGTCAGGGCACCTTCTCAGTTCAGCTGGAGGAGCAGAGGCCGGGTGGGGGCGAGCCATCTGCGTCCCGAGCCTCCCGGTGGGGCCGGTGGCCGGTGGAGGTGGAGGGCCGTCCCGGCTCGCGCTGAAGGTGCCCGTGGAGGAGGCGGTCCAGCAGGTGTTTCTGGTGCTGGTTCTGCACTCGGCAGACACTCATTCTTGCTACCGAAGTCACTTCTTATGAATGTCATTGAAACGCAGGGAACTCTCACACGTGCCCTTCGTCTCATAGACATTCTCCACCCGTGGCCTCTCTTCATGGATTGATACCAAGTTGGAGTTCTTTAGTAATTTGTTAAAACCATCGAGTGTCTGAGCCACACGAGCTCCTCAGCGTCTCACAGACACAGGTGAAGGATGGGCGCTCGCGTCAGTGAGTGCCCCCCCCCCCCTCCTTGGGCCCTCGGGCCGCTTGTTTGCAAGTGCTCTGAGCCGTGCTCGGAGGGGCAGTCGCGGGGCAGTCACTGTGTCATGGCTCCAGGCTCCCGCATCTGGGGCGCCTATCCCACGCCACACCCTCTGCCCGCCACCCAACTGCAGCGCACGTGCCGGGCACTGCTGGCCCAGCACCCACTTAGAAGCTGGTGACCGGAAGGCCCGCCAGCCCTGCGTCGGCCTCACTGACCTGCTGGGTCTGGCTGGAGCCGTTGGCAAGGGTCCACCAGCCGGCGTTCGTGGCGCGCAGGGCGCTTGCACTCGGTCACTGATGTCCTTCTCCCGCTTTCCGCGTCTGAGGGGCGGGTTTTGCACAGGCGGCCGTGGCGTGGAGGAGTCTGCCCCGGTCCCGACGGAAACGCAGGCCTCTGCTTCCTCTGGCGCGTCCGCCGCCCGTGGACGTGCGACGAGGCCTTCGCTCCTGTGCGGCCCGGGAGCCTCAGTCGCTCTGGGCGGAGTGCGGCCAGCGGTGCCCACCCGTCCATTTCGGCCTCACCCACTCGGGCTGCGGCTCCTGGGTCTCGGCTCCGCGCTTGCAGCCTTCGCGGTCGGGACAGGAAACGCCTGGTCCTCTGATCGTCCCCACGTTCGTCGGCGCGCTCGGCCTGCCTTGTGGGGAGTCTGGGTTCCCCTGCGCCGCAGCGTTTCCAAGTTAGATGCAAGCTGATGCGTTCATTCCAGGACGCAAGTTCATTCCAGCACAGCCGATGTGTCCATCAGGACACCGCCGTGGGCTCCGCGGGAAGCGCCGCGGGAGGCGTGGGCTGCTCTTGCCTCCAGGAGGTTAGCCACCTGCCTCGGCCCCTGCCGGCCCCTGGAGCTCTGCTCTGCTGGCTCCTCTCCCGTGGCCACGGGCTGCTTCCAGCAGTGACCCGGGCAGGACTTCTGTGCGGCTTGTCTCCTCCTGAGGTTCCTCCGCGATTCCGGTGTGCACGTGGGGGCGGGGCGCGCGGGGCAGAGGGGAGAGGGACTCTTCGCGCCCTTGGCCGTTCAGGGCAGCGGCTGGTCTGTTGATGTCTTCAGTCAGACCAAGTGGCCTCTTCACTGTTTTCCCGGCTCTCATTTAACTACTAACGTGCTGGGTGGTTCCCTCTTGGGATCCTAATGGTTTTCTCTTGCTCAGCTTGGATGGAGTTCGGCCAAGTGGTCGCTCTGGCACGCAGGGCGATGGCTGCGTCTTGATCTCACATGATTCTTGGATGTCATTGGAAGCACCAGCTCCACCACCTCCAACGCTAACACCAGCACGTGGAGCCCGGCCCCGTCAGCCGAGCGCGGGAGGGACCGCCTCCCCGGGGACAGGTGTGAGCCTTCGAGTCAGTCGTGGCTCAGATCACCTCTCCCATCCGGAGGACGCCCTGCACAGATTCCGATCGCGTCCTCAGCAGGCGCAGGACCGGGCCTGACAGGACCCACGTGCGCCCCCTGACAGCCAGGAGACCGGGTGCTAACCCTGTCCCTCCGCGTCCTCCGCCCTCCCTCCCCCTTCCTGCTGGTTCTCCTGGCCGTCCCGCTGCAGGGAGGAAGCCCAGCCCGGGAGAGCGGTGGCCTGTGCCTGTGCCTGTGCCTGTGCCTGGCGCCCGGGCCTGCTTCCTGTGCCATGGCGTCTCGTGGGGCTGGGCTGGGCACAGCAGGGCGGTTGGGATCTTACGCGCTGGTTTTATCGGAAGGTTGGAACACACACACACACACACACACACCGCGCGCAGTTCTCTTGCTGAGAGTGTAAGTCATGGCGTGCGGACAAGGTGAGGGCTTGCCCCACCGCTCACGAGACTGAGGCAGTGGCCCCCCGCCTGCGGAGCTGGCCCCGTGTTTGATCCCATGTTCTGCTTGGGGGCCGCAGGGAGCCTGGGAGGAACGCTGGTGTCCGCAGCACGTGGCCGGGGTGGATGGTGGCGACCGCAGCCCACTCTTTGCTTTGCCTCATCAGCTGCCAAACAGAAGGTTTTTTTAAAAAATTATTTTAATGTCTTATTCATTTCAGAGAGGAAGGGAGAGTGAGAGAAACATCAATGATGAGAGAGAATCATTGACCAGCTGCTTCCTGCACACCCCCTACTGGGGATGGAGCCCACATCTTGGGCATCTGCCCTGACCAGGAATTGAACTCTGATGCTCTATCCACTGGGCAACACGAGCCAGGGCCAGAAGGTTCTTTTTTTTTTTTTTTTAAATATATTTTATTGATTTTAGAGAGGAAGAGAGAGGGAGAGATAGAAACATCAATGATGAGAGAGAATCATTGAGTGGCTGCCTTCTGCACACGCCCCACTGGGGATCGAGCCTGCAACCCAGGCATGTGCCCCTGGCCGGAATCGAACCCGGGGCCCTTCAGTCCGCAGGCTGAGGCTCTATCCATTGAGCTAAATCAGGTAGGGCCAGAAGGTTCTTTAAGGTGCAGTGCGGTGTGTTGAGGTGGGTCTGGCTGTCACACCCGGGGCTTGGGGGCCCTGGCCGTGCAGGCTGCTCCAACTGAAGGCCTGGCCTCGGTGAGCTTTCTCTGCAGAGTCGCCTCAGCCGCCCCATGGGGCACCTCTTCTCCATGTGGCCTGGGGGAGCCCAGGAGGCCTGGAGCGGGTGGGGGAGCCCGGCCAGGGGCCTCAGCTTGGCCAGGCCTTTGGGGGCAGAGGAAGGCTTGTGTTTGCTGTGTCTCCTGTGACCCCGGTGGACCCGAGCGCGGTGCTGGTGGAGGACACGGCCGGATTCGAGAGCCGCCCTGTCCCCTCCCGCGCCTTCAGAACGCCTCGTGTTGCCACGTTGCTGAGCGTCGGCTCCAGTGGCCACGTGGTTGCTGCAGCTCGGGGACGGGCCTCCTGCTGCTGGGGGGGCCCTCGGCCTCCTGTCTGCAGACCCGCAGAGCCTGCCTGACCGCGTGTCATTTGTGTCCGTGAGGCGCCACTTGGCCTGCGCTGGGCCAGCTGTCCGTGAGGCGCCGCCTGCTCCGGTGCTTCCCGCGCAGGCTCCCACCCGGTGCAGGGCCCAACCTGCTCGTTCCACACGTGAGCTTGTCCCAGGGCCTCCGGGCGCAGCTCGCCACCACGGCTGTGGCAGCCTCCGGCCCCGCCATCCTGCTTCTCTGCCTGGACGGGCTGTCAGGAGGAGCGAACGGCCGCGGTCCAGGAGGTAGAGGCAGGGCGAGGCCGTCAGCTCCGTGTGGCGCTAAAGGGAGAGACTTTGGGACTGTGTGTCCTTGTCGTCGGACCGTTGGCACAAGGTGTGTCTGGACCAGGCCCGGGTCTGGTGATGCTCAGGGCTCCGCCCGAGGCCACAGTGGCGGCCTGTTCCCTTGTGGTGTGGTGCTGGGCCCGGATGTGCGCCTGTGGCTGTGGCCCCTTCTCTCACCTCGGGTCTTGCACACTGGGCTCCGTCCATCTGGGTGGCCGTCTCTGACTTGCTGACTGCCTTGGGGGTCTTCCCCGGACAGTGCCTTCTGTGCTCCTGTCGCCTGGAGGACCCTGAGGTGGAGGGGCAGGCCGTCCGTCCCCTTGCTCTCCGTGCTCCCGGGGCGTGGGCTGGAGTCGGTCTCGTGGCGTCTCATGCGGCATCAGCTGCCTTGCCAACATGGTTGGTCGCCGCGTGCAGATGTCAGATTTCAGCACGAGCGCAGCACCCCAGCCAACGGCTCAGCTGCTGCTGCTGAATGTGAGTTCGTTTTAAAGGTAAAAGGACGAAGTGATCTGAAAGCCAGGGGGGTTGACGCCCACTCAGTGCAGCCGGTGCCTCTGAGGTCCCGTGGGAACAGCAGAACTCTTGCCCTTTCTGCACTTGGACTTCTCAGCCCCATCGGGGTTACTCACCTCCCTTGTTTTAAAGTGAGTCACGTGCGCTGGGCCTCTGCAGGAAGTACACAGGCGCACCTCGGGGACACGGGTCAGGGCCCAGACCCACACACAACAGGGTCGCCATGAAGTGATCACGTGAATGCTCTGGTCCCAGTGCCCATAGGATGGTTCGCCTCACACCTCAGTCTAAGTGTGTGCTAGCGTGTGTCTAGCAACCACGGTGCATCCCTTCATTAAAAGTAGTTCATGAGAGTTAGCCGCCATCTGAGCAATCTGTGCTGAAGGGTCTTGTGTGGCCATGGCGGCGGCTGACTGAGGTGGTTTCGGAGGGTGGGGCGGTGGCAGCTTCTCAGAGTAAGACAGCAGTGACGTTCTCCGCACGGCCGACTCCTCAGCCCAGCCTCCCTGCGGCTGCAGCATCACCCACAAACCTCTTTCAGAACTGCAGCCAGTCCTCAAACCCGGCACTGCTCTGCCAGCCACGCTCACGTGACGCTCTGAATCCTCTGTCGCCATCTCACTGTCCTCACAGCCTCGTCACAGGGTGGGCTCCGTCTCCCGAAACCCCTCTCTCTGCTCCTCTGCCAGCTCCTCCTCATCACTCAAGCTCTGTCCTGAGTTTGCAGCGATTCAGCGCGTCCTCAGCTCCACGTCATGCTCCTTCTGCTGCTCCCACCACACGTGCAGGCACTTCCTCTCGGAGGTCTGGAGCCCTCAGATCGGCCACGAGGGTGGATCAGCTTCTCCCAGACGCCTGTGACTGCCTCCCAGGAGGCAGCTGGGACGGGGAGACCTTTTCCTTTATTCTCCCCGATCCATCAGAGGAACCACGACGGCAGCGATCGCTTACAAATGTGGCTTTTCTTCCCAGTGAGGCTTGGGAGTCAAAGTTAGTCCTTGGCCCAAGAGCTGCAGAAAGGCATGAAAACAACATTCATCTGGCCCGTCTCCCCCCGCGCTCCTGGTGACCAGGCGCCTTGTCGCGAGCAGTAAGATCCTTTTTCCTGAGGAGCAGGTCTCCACAGGGGCTCACGCGATGCAGGAAGCCGTGCGGCACATTCAGACACAGGTAGAGCAGACGGAGCATCGCTCTTACCGGCCTAGGATTTTCTAAATGGAAGTGAGCGCTGGCCCCAGCTTAAAGTCACAGCCGCATGAGCTCCTAGCAGGAGCCGCCTGTCCTGTGAGGCCAGGCGCTGACCTCCCCTCACTGGGAACGTCCCAGGCGGCGTCTCCTTCCCGTAGGAGGCCGTGTCCTCCACACTCCGAGGCCGTGGAGGAACCTGCTGAGTCCCCCTCCACGGTCATCCGAGCGGCCCTTCTGCACAACTCGCTGCAGCTCGGCACCTGCTGCTGCTTCCCCTGGCACCTCCTTCAGCTCACGACCAGCCTCCCATCTCCACACGTTCCTCCCGCGGCCTCCTCACCTCTCAGCCTTCACGGAATGGAAGAGCAGGGCCTGGCCCTGGATTAGGCTTTGGCTGCAGGGAGCTGTGGCTGTGTGGCCTGGACCCAGAGCACGGACCCGTCTCCTCACCAGCAATAGGCTGTTCCCCCTCATCACGCGTGTTGGCTGGAGCAGCGCTTGAATTTCCTTCCAGAACCTCTTGGCCTTGACAGCAGGCTCACTGTCGGGCGCGAGAGGCCTCGCTTTCAGCTTCTCTTGGCGTTGGACAAGCCTCGCCAAGCTGGTCGTTTCTGCTTTTGATTTGAAGTGAGAGGTGCAGCTCTTCCTTCACTGGGCCTCCTGGAGGCCACTGTGGGCTTTGAACGGGCCTGACTTCCGTCTTGTTGTGTCTCAGGAAATAGGGGGCCCGGGAGGGGGAGCGAGATGGGCGGCCGGTCGGTGGAGCAGTGAGAGCACAGCATTTATCAGTTAGGTTCTTGGTCTCATACGGGGCAGTTTGTGGCCCCAAACAATGACAGGAGTAAGGTTAAGGGTCACTGATCACAGAGCACCATGACCAGGTTTTGACGATGACAAGGATTGTAATATTTCAGCAGCACGGAGCACAGGCTGTTGGGGAAGTGGTGCCTGTGGGCTGGCGAGGTGCAGGGCCGCACAAGCCTTCAGTTGGTGGAATCGCCATCTCTGCGAAGCGCAGTGAAGCGAGGTTGCCTTTGTAAAGCAGGCGAGAGAGCCCTCTAACCTGACCACCCACTTCACTCGGTTTTAAAGAAAAGGCTTTTCAATTTTTTAAGCATGAGGAGTGGGATTTCTTTTTTGGGGGAAAAAATATGCACAGTCCTCGGTGTCACACAGGAGGGAGCCCGGCTGGGTCTGCAGGGGGCGAATGGACGGACGGACAGGACACACGGGCTATGCAGTGAGAGGTCTGCCCGGTCCCTTGGCCTGACGTCGGTGGTAGGGACGTGGCCAGTGTGTCTGGTCACAGAGGGCGCGGCTCTGAGCCGGCCTGGCCTGGCCTTGTAAGCACCGCTTCCTGGGAGTGTGCTGCCCCCCCACCCCCGTTAGCCAGGTGTCTGTGGCCTGTTTCAACGTGTTTTTTAGGTTCTTGTTAATACTTTTCTTTTGAAAGAGTTTTTTCATCGACTTGCATTCCCATTTGAAGTTCCACTGTGTGAAGTCGCTCTTGGTGGTCTGGCTCCTCAGCCAGGTCCCGGCCGCCTGGCCCTCGAGCCTGGTGCAGACACGGCTCGTCCCGGCCTCACCGGAGGGACATGGCCGCTGCCTGGGAGCGAATGGCATGCCTGTCCTGTTTGGTGGAGCCTGTGTCACACGTGACGTTCGGAAGAGCCCCTGAGACCGGCGCCCCTGAGCGCGTGAGGCTCTGTCAGCCTTGGTGTCGCTGCGCAGGCGCGGCTCCTGTGCCGTGGTGCTGGGGGTTGGGGTGACGGCCTCCACGCTGTCACAGATGGGACATCAGATTCCGGTTTGGGGGGACGTTGCTCTCGGGGCAGCGGCTCTGGCCGCAGAGCTCAGCCGCTGTGTCTTTCCAGGTCTCACCAATGGCTTTGGGGGCGTGAGGAGCGAGCAGGAGCCGGGCGGCCTCCCCGGGAGGAAAGCCACGCCCCGGCGCCGCTGCGCCTCCGAGTCCAGCATCGCCTCCAGCAGCAGCCCCCTCTGCGACACCAGGTGGGCGACGGGGTTCCCCAGTTACATGGGACCTGTTCTGTGGGCCTGAACCAGAGAAGCGGGAATTACAGACAGATGCATGAGCGTCAGGTCTTAATGGGGAGTTATTCATACTTTTCCTTACAAAGTCTTGCCTGTAACGGGATGGTGGTGAGCGCAGCCCTGGCCGCTTGCCCTGCAGGGGCCACTTGGTACCTGGGCTGCAGTCCCTGCTGCTGGGCCCAGCTCCCTGGGGGCGGGTGTGAGGGTTTTGGCGCCACCTGACCAGCCTGTGCTCCCCGCAGTTTCAGTGCCCCCAAGTGCGGCCGCGGCAAGCCAGCCCTGGTGCGCAGGCACACGCTGGAGGACCGCAGCGAGCTGATCTCCTGCATCGAGAACGGGAACTACGCCAAGGCAGCCAGGATCGCAGCCGGTGAGTGCAGCCCAGGCCCCTTTGTGCGTCCCTCTGGCCAGGAGTAAAGGCAGCACGTTGGGTGTGCCCCGTGGACACTGTCTGCCTCCGCCTCAGGGGGGACTTCCCCTGCGGGCGGCCGGGGGGAAGCGATGTGTTTGTCCTGCATGTTGCCTTGTGTGGGTGCTCAGCCCCAAGTGGTTCCTGTCAGACCCTGTGAGGCCGACAGGCTTTGTTTAGTCTCACGTGTGATCTGCAGCCAATTGTGAAACTACAGGGCGGGGTGGGGGTCCCCCAGCTTTCCGTATCTAGAGGAGGCTCGGAGTCAGGTGGGAGCAGTGGGCTGTGTTGGGATGGAGACTGCATTGGAAATGTGGGTGCAGATGAGTGGCCCAGCCAGGAGGGGTCTGAGCAGAGCAGCTGGTCAGCCCTGGGCTGTGTGGAGAGGGGGCTGGGGACTAGCGGGACCTTGGGCACCAGGATGTGGGTGTGGACTCCAGGATGTTCTGAGGGTCAGACGAGGCTCCCTGCTGGTTGAGGGTGTGAGGAGGGATGGGGAGGGAGCCAGGGCTGTGGTTTTGAACTTAGGGTGTTGGTTCCAGAGATGCCCTGGGGACCTCCTGGGAGGTGGGCACGAGGGCGGAGGTGGGGGCTCAGGAGGGAGAGATGTTGGGAGCCTGTTGGAGCCCTCAAGTAGGGTCGGGGTGCATGGAAACCCCGGGGTAGACTGCGGGTAAGAGTGTCAGGGTGCCGGGGCCTCAGAGACGCTCAGCCAGGGCGGGTGCCCTGTGCCCACCGTTCCGGGTGGTGTCTCTGCTCGGGGACGGCGTGCACCCTGCTGGGTGCCTGGGGGCTCACCCCTCGTTCCTTCTCTCTCTAGAAGTGGGTCAGAGCAGCATGTGGATCTCAACGGACGCTGCGGCCTCCGCGCTCGAGCCCCTGAAGGTGGTGTGGGCCAAGTGCAGCGGCTACCCCTCCTACCCCGCCCTGGTGAGCGGGGCACGGGCTGGGCGGTGCTGCTGTCCCCTGCGTGCGGGGCAGGCGTCCACGGCTCCTGTCAGGACACCCGTGGGGGAGGGGGTGGGAGAGCGCCTGCACAGCCCACCTCGGTGCAGCGCTCGGTGTGACCCCCGTGTCCCCCGGCAGATCATCGACCCTAAGATGCCGCGCGTGCCAGGGCACCACAACGGGGTCACCATCCCGGCCCCGCCGCTGGACGTGCTGAAGATCGGCGAGCACATGCAGACCAAGGCGGACGAGCGGCTGTTCCTCGTCCTCTTTTTCGACAACAAGCGGAGCTGGTAAGTGCCGGGCACCTGGGAGCACGGAGGCTGGGGGCGGCCGGGCCTCCGTTTCTTACCTGTGGGCCCACCCAGTCCTCCCTGCCCTCAGGTGGGCCCTGGCCCGGGGCATTCTGCCCGGGGACACTGCCTTGGCCCCTCTGAGCGCGGACGGAAGCTCGCGGGCAACAGCGGAGTCCTCCGACCTCAGCACTGCAGCCCCTCTGCCCGCCTGGGGGTGCAGAGCCTGCTGGCACCTGGGGGCTGTAGCTGGGGCACCCACCAGCATTGGCATGTTCGGCTGGATTGGGTTTGGGTGTCGTGCTGGTGGCCCCGGGTGGCCACTGGGGAAAGACGTGGAAGGCTGACGGGGCCTCCAGGACACAGGGGCCTCTGGGGAATCACGGAGGAGAGGAGGTGCCCACCTGGTTTTCGTGAGGGTCTGGTTGTGCCCCGCCCCGCAGCCCCCACGCTGACCGGGCCGGCCACCGACAGCCCTGCTCCGGGGTTTCTGGAGGGGCCTCTCGCGCACCCTGGCCCCCGGGGCACCCCGACCCCGGGGTCGCGTCAGCAGGCCTCTGCGTGGTTAGACTGACGTGACGTGTGGCGAAGGGAACGTGCCCGCAGCTCTCACTGTTGCCACCTCTTTTCCTTTAAAAAGGCAGTGGCTCCCGAAGTCCAAAATGGTCCCCCTGGGCATTGACGAGACGATCGACAAGCTGAAGATGATGGAGGGGAGGAACTCCAGCATCCGGAAGGCTGTGCGGGTCGCCTTCGACCGCGCCATGAACCACCTGAGCCGGGTGCACGGGGAGCCGGCCAGCGACCTCAGCGACATCGACTGAGGGCCCGCCGTGTCCATATGTTGATAAGCTGTACATGTTTGTATATTTTTCAACCTAACTTATTCTGATGGTAGATGTGGTTCTGTCATTCTTTTCCCTGGGGAGTCGGGGAGGTTGGTTTCCAGGTTTTCTATGAAACCATCGGTCTGGGCGCGTGGGCGCAGCTTCCGCACGACTCTGCCCGGCACAGGTCACCGGAGGGTGCTGCTTGCATCACTTCCTTTGATCCATAGCTTTTTTTAAAAAGACTTTTGAATGTTTAATAAATTTGTAAATCACACTCTTTACACAGAGTACCTGTTATTTAAGGAGATGGGATGTAAATTTGCAGTGACAAATGTGTATTTTAAGAAAGAAAATGACATTATTTTGAGTGGTACTTTGTGGAAAGAGGCGGAGAGGGAATTTCTGCCGTGTACATCACCTGCGAATCACCAAAAACACTCCGCGCCCTGCGGCTGGGCGGGCGCGTCCGGTGCTGCCGCCCGCCTCCGGCCGCCCAGGGGGCCCCAGCGGATTATTTATTGTAGAAAGTGTATTCACCTGCTTTATAATGAGAAATAAATTTGCAAAAGTATATTGATAGCATTTTTATACACACGGACGTCCGCCCGCCCCGGCGCGGGCTGCTGGCTGTACAGACTGGCTGTGTTCTTTGGTTTGTAACTTGTATCCTGTTTACAATGAGGGGCTTTCTGTACTTGTTTTGATTTAGGACACTTTGGTAGCAATAGAAACTTTGGATACATTTTGTATGGTACCTGTGATGTACATAGAATTAGTACTTTATTTTTATTTTTAAGAGGTAAAGCATTATGTTAGGGGAAAAGGTAGGGTGGGTTTCCAAATGCATTTTTTTATATTAAAAAATAAAGTCAAGATTTGGACGGTGTGGCCATTTCATTCCTACGTCCCCAGAGTGCTGGAGGCTGGCAGGCCTGCGCCCCCGGCCTGTCCCCACCGGCGCTCCAGGCACCGCACCCTGCGTTGTCATGGCGTTATTTATTATTTTAGCTAATCATATTTTTATTTTAAACTGGTAGTCTGAAATTTTTAAATGTTTTTCCTTTTCAGTCTCCGTTGTTTGTGACGTCTCCACAGAAACTTGAAAATAAATGTCTTCCTTTGATAGTTTTGTCCTGTGTCTGGCAGATGCTTTATCTGCTGTGTTCCTCTCGGGGGGGCCTGCTGGTGGCAAGCCAGGGCCGTGGTCGGGGTAGGGCCACCCGATCCCGGGCTGCACAGGTGCACCCTCCACAGGCCGCGGGAGGTGCCGTCACAGGGTCTGAGTGCGTGGGACGGTGATGCTTGGAGCTTTCGGTGGCATCAGCTGGGCTCAGGCCTAGGACAGGCTGCAGCGGCGGGCCTGGCGGAATCTGTTGTGACCAGTGAAGTGAGCACGTCACGTGCGCGCCCCCCCCCCCCCCCCCCCGCCAAAGCTGTGGTACTCCCCTCGCTGCTCTAACCCAGGGTGTTTCCTTCCATGTCGGACCCACGTGCAGGCTGGTGGGAGCATTACATGGATGTGGTGGGTCTTTGTCCCTTTCAGGTGGTTGAAGGTGCCAACACCTGCCTTTGGCTCTGGGTTGAGGGTGGTGTCGGGGCACCCAGTCCTCACCTGGGCCCCAGGCTCTGGGTGGGGCTGGGCAGGTGGCCTGGTTGTCTCTGGACTGCTTATTGGGGTCCTGGAGGTCTGGGTGGGGGCGCTGCAGGGCAGCTGTGAGGGCAGGGTGCTGGGCGCAAGGGGTGGATGGAGAGCCCAGCCTGGGAGGCTGCAGGCCCCGGGGGAGTGGACCCTCGAGGCCACAGGAGGGGCAGAACTCTGTGAACCTGGAGGCTCACGTTAAAATCCATCATTTCAGTACCTCTGCCGGGTCGCAGTGCGTGGTGGCGCTGTCTCCAGGCTCAGCGAGGGCGCCGTGGCCCAGCCTCTGTGGTCGGGACTCGTATTTAAAGACAAACGCTTTGCTTTCCTAGGGAGGGTGTTGACTTGGTCTTAAAGAGCGACACTCGCCCTGACCGGTGTGGCTCAGTGGGTAGAGCGTCGGCCTGCGGACTGAAGGGTCCCGGGTTCGATGCCGGTCAAGGGCGTGTACCTGGGTTGCAGGCACATCCCCAGTAGAGGGTGTGCAGGAGGCAGCTGATCGATGTTTCTCTCTCATCGATGTTTCTAACTCTCTATCCCTCTCCCTTCCTCTCTGTAAAAAATCAATAAAATATATTTATATTTTTTTAAAAAGTGACAATCGCCAGGACACTGAGAATTAAAATCCGTGAGGGCCCTGAGGCTCCGTCTGACTCACGAGACAACAGAGTCTGTCAAGGTTGAGGGGCTGACCTTGGGAGGCACAGCAGGGACCAGAGGCCGCAGGGACAGGCCCACAGCAGGGATGGGGGTGCACCCGGCCGCCTGGGGCCAGTGCTGGGCCCCCATTTCCAGGGGGCCCCCGTCACTTGGCGTCTTGTAGTCTTGGCTCATCAGCGTTTCTCCTGCTGCAACTGAAACTTGCCTTCAGGGACCTGCTCCAGTTTCCTGTCAGCCCAGCAGAGGGCGCTCCCACCCCGACATGCCAGCCCCTCTCTCGGCCCCCCCCCCCACACTCCCTTCACCTGCTGCTGCCCAGGGTGGGGGAGGGCCGAGGGCTGAGGTCCTGGGGCCGCTGTGTGCAGGTTGGTGGGGGACAGCGGCCAGGGTCCCGGCCAGAGGGGCGGAGGCCGGGCCTCATGGGGGTACTGATGACAGCCCGAGTTCCCAGGGGGCCCCTGTGGCCTCCCCCCTCTGCCCCGGGACCTGTCCCTGCGGTGCCCATGGGGCCGCAGTCGGGTACTGACCACACCGGGGGCCGGGCTGGCCCCGCACCTGCCCACTCGGTGGGATTTGGGGGGTGCCGGCCCGGGGCTGAGTGTCTGCCTGGTGAGCACACAGCAGCCGTCAACGTTTATGGTTTTAACCCATGGGAGTTTTTCTCCAGTGACTCTGGCGAGGATGTGCAGACCTCGAGTCCCAGCCGGCACCACCGAGGGAGCCTTGGCCACGGTTCGTGGCGTCCTGTGAACACAGCACCATGCGTGGCCCGTGGGCTGTGGCCGTGGCAGCCGGGGTCCCAGACCAGCGGCAGGTTTGTTGTAATTAACATGAAGCAGACGCTGCGACTGGGCTGCCGGCCGAGCCGGGCGCTCCGTGCACGTAGGCTCTCGGCTGAGGAGGTGCCTCAGAGCCGGGGAGCGGCCATTGCAGCCAGGCCTCCTGGGCCAGGGGGCGAGGGGGGACCTGGGCAGGCCCGCGAGGCGTGGAGCTGTGGGGAGGGGCCTGCAGCCGGCTCCCCGCTCTGCTTGCAACCGGCAGCAGCGGTGCCCTGGTGCACGCGGGGGAGACGGGTGCTCACCTGCAGCCAGGCTGCTGGGAGGGCCTGGCAGGGGGCTGGGCTGTTGGGTTTCTGGGGTTCAGAGTGCTGGGGTACAATGTAGAACAGGCCCGGGGTGGAGACTTCACCCCTTGCTGCCTGTGCTGAGCCCCGAGAGCTGCCTGCATCCATTGCTTGGGGGGGTGGGGGCTGGTTACACGGATGCACCCGCCCCCGGAGCCCGAGCTGCAGGGGCCCGGCTGGGGGCAGGGAACCCTCCACACACATCCCCCCACACCCCCCACAAAGGCGTCCTGTCGAAGCTGTCAGTATCGTCCCCGTTTTCCAAAGGGGACATGGGGCTTGGAGGGAGGCGTTGCCTGCTCGGGGGAGCGAGGGACGGCTGGAGCGTCGCCTGGCTGAGACCCCGGGTCCGGCCTCGGGAGGGTCAGGGGGCTGAGACCTTGGGGCCGCCCGGAGCCTCGACCTCAACGTGCACTCAGCTCTGGAGGCTGAGTGTGGGTCCCCTGATGGCCTTGCACTGAGGGAATATATTCTTGATGTCAGAGAGGAAGGGAGAGGGAGGGAGGGATAGAGAAATGAGAGAATCATGGATCAGCTGCCTCCTGCACGTCCCACACTGAGGATCGAGCCCACAACCCAGGCATGTGCCCTGATTGGGAATCGAACCCGGGACCCTCCAGTCTGCAGGGTGATGCTTTATCCACTGAGCCACACCGGCCAGGGCTCTCCTGCTCTTATGGGGGCCTGTGCACACAGCAGCCCAGCCCCGAGGGAGTGGGTGTGTGGTCCTCCCAGCTGGCAGGCCAGGCCCCGGCTCCTGGCAGTTTGGGAATTGGATTGTGAGTGATGAGGTTCGGTCCGGTGACTCTGACAGATGCCTGCACGTTGATTGAAAGTAAAATGCATGACCTTTTCTTTCGATGCCGAGAGGCAGACTCAGCTGGAAGTGCTCAGCGTCGGGCGGAGGAACGTCGAGGCCGTGGGAAGAGGTTTGAAGGCATTTGAGAAACACGGCGTTTCCCTGCAAGCAAAGTACGTTGTGACGTCTTAATCCCGGCTTCGAGCGATGGCGGGTTCTGCCGCGCCCAGAGCCTTTGCCCAGACTCAGCACAGTTCCCGGTCTCATCGTCATGTCTTTTAATTAACTCCCGTTAGGGATGGCGTTTGCTGTCACACTTACTCTGTCCCCGGGAAGTGGCTCCGGGAGCCAGGAGCTGGGGCCTGGTGGGGCCGGCGAGCCAGGTGGCACAGCCTCGTGGGGCCCCTGGCCACTGCCCACCCGGGGGCCCCGCTGCCACCCGTGCCCCTCACTCCTGGCACAGGGATGATCCCCACAAGCTCCACCCCACTGGCTCCCCGGAGGTCTCAGGAATGAGCCCCGTCTGCAGGGCTCTGGGCCTGGGGGTGTCAGCCACGTCGTCTCTGGACTCGGCTGCAAAGCTTCCCGAAGGCCACGCCCGGAGCCCTGGGCCCGGCGTGAGCTGCTGCGGTTGTCCGTGGCTGTGAAACAACCATGAGGGGTGCCCAGCCGGCGTGGCCGATGAACCACGAGTCAGGGTTCGATTTCCAGGCAGGTCACATGCCTGGATGCAGGCTCGATCCCTAGTAGAGGGTGTGCAGGAGGCAGCCAATTGATGGTTCTCTTTCATCAATGTTTCTCTCTCTCCCTCCTGTCCTCTCTCTCTAAAATCAATAAAAACATTCTATATAATAAAAGGCCAGTGACCATAACGGCGTCACGACCATAATGACCATCGACCAGTCGCTATGAGGTGCATCGACCACCTCTCGGTCCCTCCCCCTGGGGGTAGCAGCAGGGCAGGACTGGGGACTGGTGGGCGGCGGTGGGCGGCGGGTGGTGAGCGGCCAGCGGCAAGCTTTGCGGGGTGGTGGAGGCGAGGCGAGCATTGCGGGGTGGGAGTTCCGCGGAGCTTCGTGGGGCAGCGGAGGCGAGTGTTGTGGGCGGCAGACCTGGCCCTGATCACAGGCCAGGCCTAGAGACCCTACTCACACATGATATCGTGCGCTGGGCCTCTAGTCCTATTAATAAAAGCCTATGTGGTCATCATGCCCTCATGCCGTGATGCCCTCACGTGGCAACGAACGATCGCCAGGAGGCTGTGTGGCAGTGGGCGTGGGTAGGTGGGCGGGGGCTTGATGCTGTGTGCGCGGCCGGAGGCAGGGCCCGCGGCTCCGTGCAGCGAGGCCCGGGGGACCCCTGGCTCCAGCCTACCTCTTTGGGACGATCGATCGTGGGGCTCCTGCACTGTGAGAGGGCACAGACCAGGCTGGGGGACCTTCTCCCCCCCCCCCCAGTACACGAATGTTGCGCACCGGGCCTCTAGTATATATATAAAAAGACAAAGACATTAACAGAAAAGAATACCACAGACCAACATTTCTTATAAACATGGAAGCAAAAATCCTCAACAAAATAGTAGCAGCTCAAACCCAAATGTACAAAAAGAATCCATCAGGACGTGGCCCAGTGGGATTTACCCCAGGCATGCAAGGCTGGTTCAACCTTCAAGAACCAGTAAGTGTTACCACCACACCAACAGGCTACCCAAGAAAGACCACGCCTGGTAATGTTCCATGCCACACATAACACAGGTGGTGATCATATCTGCAGGTGCAGAAAGCACTTTTTTTTTAATTTAAAAATTTTAAATATTATATATTTTTTAAAAAATATTTTAGTGGTTTCAGAGAGGAAGAGAGAAACATCACGGATGAGAGAGAATCATTGCTCAGCTGCCCCCTGCAAGTCCCACACTGGGGATCTTGTGCCCTGACTGGGAATCGAACCGTGACCTCTTGGTTCATGGGTCGACGCTCAGCCACGGAGCCACGCGGCCGGGCTCTACTGCTGGGACGTACACCGCTGCACGGAACGCTATGACTTTTCGTCCATTCACTGCTTTGGCGGCGTCTCCAGTTTATGCCACGTCCACATACAGACCGTGCAGAGGGCCTGTCTTCTCATTTCTTGGGCCAGGACCCAGGACGGAGGTGGCAGAGGGTGGGGCAAGCCTGTGTTTGACTTTAGGACAAATGCCAGTCTGTCGCCCAGCAGCGCCACCTCCTGGTCATTACTTGATGTTTTCTACTTTTTGAAGAATTTCCCCCAATTCCACGAAAAGCACAAACCTACGTGTCCAAAAAGCTCAACCGTCCTAGGCACGCGAGGAAAACCACACCTTAAGGAGCACGGCTTCGCGTGGAGGCTACCAAGGAATCCTCCAGGGCAGGCGAGGGGCCCAAGGCTGCCTTCCGGGGCTCAGAGGTGCGGCCTTCCTGGGGGAGCCCAGGTGGGCAG
Source organism: Myotis daubentonii (assembly GCF_963259705.1). NCBI lineage: Eukaryota > Metazoa > Chordata > Mammalia > Chiroptera > Vespertilionidae > Myotis > Myotis daubentonii. The sequence goes on from NC_081841.1 coordinate 765,032, forward strand.
GGAGGATCCCCACAATGGAGGGTCCTGGGGGGCCTCTTCCGGGGGCGTGTCCAGGCCCATCCCGCCTCACCTCACCCTCCCGTCTCCCTGAATAGCCAGTTGTCCACCACCCGGAATCCAGACAGCCGCCACCTCTGGCTGCGTCCCGGCCTCTGAGTCCCAGCCGCCTGGGTGCCACCCTCGGCCCTGACTGCCCCCCGTCACCGGCGTCACCCCCTCAGAAGCAAATGCTACTCGTCAGGATCGGTGCCGACGTGTGCGACACCCCATTCAGAAAGCCTAACGACCCGGCGCTCGGCTCCGTCCAGACCTGCGTTCCACATCTGGTCTCGGCGGACGGGGCGAGCTTCGGCGGACGGGGCGAGCTTCGCGTCCAGGTGCGGCCTCGCGGGCGCTGCTCCGAGGACAGAGCCCTCCCCGCAGCCGCCGCCTGCGCGTCCCCGAGAAAAATCCAATTAATGAGCGGGCCACTTCCAACTGATAGTGAGTCCAGTCTCTCAGTTACTGTCAGTGCCTACAGGTCAGTGCCATGTGCCAGTCCCTGTCTGTGAAAACGTAAATTGCTGCCTTCAGGCCTGGCCAGTGTGGCTCAGTGAACAGAGCGTCGGCCTGCGGACCAAAGGGTCCCGGGTTCGATTCCAGTCAAGGAAACATGCCCGGGTTGTGGGCTCGATCCCCACTGGGGACGTGCAGGAGGCAGCTGATCGATGATTCTCTCTCATCACTGGCGTCTCTCTCTCTCCCTCTCCCTTCCTCTCTGACATCAATAAAAACATATCAAACAATCGCTGCCTTCAGTATAGTACGATCTTCACCTTATCCCGCCCTGACTGCAGCTTCTGTGGGGAGAGGAAGGGGCTCAGGGTCTGGGGTCCCTGGTCAGCTGGGCTCCTGGGAGAAGGGGCTCCCCAGAGGAGGAGGAGGCTGGGGACAGGCAGGTGGGTCAGGGCCTGGGCCTTGTGGGATGTCTGCCCGGTGAGAGGGGGTGGCGGGGGCTCCCTCTTTGTCCCTGGCCCCTTGGAGAGTCCCAAGCCACCTCCCCTCCCCGCCACCTGGTCTGCTGGGCCTGCAGAAGCCACCGCCCCAGAATCCCTGGCCGTCCCCACGCTCAGCGGTCAGGCCTCTGTGCCCAGGGCTCCCAGGGCCCAGGACAGCCGGGCTCCGCGGGGACGGCCCGAGGTGGCTCCTGTCCCGCCTCCATCTGCCTCCTGCGGACACAGGCCACTCACCTGAGCGGCGTCTGGCCGGAGACAGGTGTGTCCTGAGGCCTCGGCCGTCGCCGGCGGAGGGGGCTCTGCCTCACGTCGGCACGTTGCTCTGGTCTATTTAAGGAGGATTTCCTTTTATTTTTTAAGTGTTTTTATTGATTTTTTTTTTTTTAGAGAGAGAGGAAGGGAGAAGGATAGAGAGAGAAATATTGATGAGAGAGAAACATTATCGATCGGCTGCCTCCTGCACGCCCCCTACTGGGGGTCGAGCCCACAACTGGGGCACGTGCCCTGAGCGGGAATCGGACCAGTGACCCCGTGGTTCTGGGGTCGACGCTGAGCCATGGGGCCTCCTGTGGGGCCAGGAGGGTTTTCCTCATTGCACTGCGTCTGCAGCAAGTTTCATTCATGAAAACGAATCCCGTTGAAAGAAAAGCGAGAAAAGACACCAAAAGGCGCCCGGGGTCTGGAATGTCTGCGAAATGGCCGCCCGAGGACAACGGGAGGAGAGTGGGCGCCTCCCGCAGGGAGACCCTCCGCCGAGGCCCGCGCTGGTGGGGCCTGATGCCACCGTCCTGGGATCGCAGAGGGGGTCCTGCCGGCCCGCAGGGCTCAGCCTCCCTGGGCTGGACCGCGTGCTCGGGCCTCGCTGGGCGTTCAGAGGCTCCGGTGGGCGGTTCGAGGTCAGTTGGAGCTGGGGTGCCGGGTGGTTCTGAGACCCCCCACTTCCAGCCCCTTTGCCTGGGGGTCTCCCAGGCGGCCTGGCCCGGAGCTCCCCCCCCCCAGGCTCCCAGGCCCCTCTGCACGCCCAGTGCCTGAGCCTGGGGGTCCTGTTCCCAGGGGGGCGGCGGGAGGAGGCCGGGGTGGGGGCTGCAGGCTGGGCCAGGCCCTTGCAGGTGGCGTCTGAGCAGCTGCCTGGCCGCTGCAACCCCCCGCACGGCCACCAGGTGGCGGGCGCGCTCTTCGCGGGCCGCGGCCCCCGGTGCCCAACCTCAGACGGGACTGATTTCTGGGGCGGGGAGGAAGCCAAAGTTCGCGGGGAAAGTATAAAATATTCAACAGGAAAAGGGAAAGTAATAACCGCGGGCAGAAGGGAGGCACGTCCTTGGACTTTGAAACGGAGCCGATCATTAGTGAACAGCGTTGTCAGGAGCAGGACGGCAGGGACCTGGGTCCGGGCTGGGGTGCGGGGGGAGGGGGCCCTCTGCCGCCTCGCGGGCTCCGTGAGGTCCCACAGCCAGGCTGGGGGTTCTGTGCTTGATTTCTGATCTGGGGTCCCCCAGGGCGGGCCCAGCCGGGGCTGGACCTGACCCCCCAGAGCCGCCCTCCGCGGGCGGGCCTGTGTCTCTCAGTTACAGTGTTCAGTGGGTGACAGCTTAGAAAAGGTCACTGTGTCCCGGCCGCGTGGCTCAGGGGTGAGCGCCGACCTATGACCCAGGAGGTCAGGGTTCGGTTCGGTCAGGGCACAGGCCTGGGTTATGGGCTCGGTCTCCAGTGTGGGGCCTGCAGGAGGCAGCTGGTTATCGATGATTCTCATCACTGATGTCTCCCTCCCTTCCTCTCTGAAATAAATTAATAAACATACTTACAAAATTAACTAATAAAGTCCCCCGCCTCCCTGAGAGGCAGGGGCAGGGCTGCCCGGGGGCCTCACCCCCAGCCCAGAGGGAGCGGTGACGCTGGTGCCCGCGGAGCCGGCAGCGCCCCCTGCCCACACCTGCCCAGTCCTCATCCCTACGGGGCTGTGGTTCCAATAGGGACCATTTGTAATTGGCTCGGAAACCATGAAAGGTCTTATTACTCTTGTTTTTCTTGGGAATTAAAACTCTCTGCTAATTACAAACCATAATTCTAAAGACAGAGGGCAGAAGTCGGAGTCCCCGCCTGTCTCTCAGACTCGGGCAGAAACACACTGACAGCTGGTCATCCGCCCGGCGATGAGGTAACCGTGTGTGTGAGCTGCACGTTCTCTCCCTCTCCCTCCCTCTTTACCTCTCTGCCTCCCTTCCTCTCTGTCTCCCTCCCTATGTCTCTCTCCCTCTCTGTCTCCCTGTCTCTCTCCCTCTCTGTCTCCCTGTCTCTCTTTCCCTCCCTATCTCCCCCCCTCTCTCTCCCTCTCTGTCTCCCTCTCTCTCCCTCCCTGTCTCCCTGTCTCTCTCTCCCTCCCTGTCTCCCTGTCTCTCTCTCCCTCCCTGTCTCCCTGTCTCTCTCCCTCTCTGTCTCCCTGTCTCTCTTTCCCTCCCTATCTCCCTCTCTCTCTCTCCCTCTCTGTCTCCCTCTCTCTCCCTCCCTGTCTCCCTGTCTCTCTCTCCCTCCCTGTCTCCCTGTCTCTCTCTCCCTCTCTGTCTCCCTGTCTCTCTCTCCCTCTCTGTCTCCCTGTCTCTCTTTC
>NC_081841.1:1123476-1165976 GCF_963259705.1 Myotis daubentonii
TGGGAGAGCCTCCGGGCGGGGGCGGGGGCGGGGGCAGGGGCAGGGGCAGGGGTGCTGGGGCAGGACGGCTGGAGCCTGAACCTCTCCCTCTGCTTTGATCCCCCCTTTCATCTGCTACAAAGCACAGGCCTTTCAACACATCGCACCCCTTTCATCCTCCATCCAGCCTCGCCGCCTCCTTCACTGAGCACCTACTGGCTGCCAAGTGCGGGAGGCCGGTCAACACACCTGCTCTCCGGCCCCAGGAAATGCCAGGTGGGTGGGGGGCAGAGGAGGAGATGGGGAGGTACAGGCCAGTGTGGGTGCCCAGTGGTGGGGACAAAGGGCCTATTGGGGTGGGGTCGGCATGGGAGTACTTGGAGTGGGGGTGGGGGAGTATTAGGGGTGGAGTGGGGGAGTATTAGGGGTGGGGCTGGGGAGTATTAGGGGTGGGGGTGGGGAGTATTAGGGGTGGGGTGGGGGAGTATTAGGGGTGGGGGTGGGGGAGTATTAGGGGTGGAGTGGGGAGTATTAGGGGTGGGGGTGGGGGAGTATTAGGGGTGGGGGTGGGGGAGTATTAGGGGTGGAGTGGGGGAGTATTAGGGGTGGGGGTGGGGGAGTATTAGGGGTGGAGTGGGGAGTATTAGGGGTGGGGGTGGGGGAGTATTAGGGGTGGAGTGGGGAGTATTAGGGGTGGAGTGGGGGAGTATTAGGGGTGGGGGTGGGGGAGTATTAGGGGTGGAGTGGGGGAGTATTAGGGGTGGAGTGGGGGAGTATTAGGGGTGGAGTGGGGGAGTATTAGGAGTGGGGGAGTATTAGGGGTGGAGTGGGGGAGTATTAGGGGTGGGGGTGGGGGAGTATTAGGGGTGGAGTGGGGAGTATTAGGGGTGGAGTGGGGGAGTATTAGGGGTGGGGGTGGGGGAGTATTAGGGGTGGAGTGGGGGAGTATTAGGGGTGGAGTGGGGGAGTATTAGGGGTGGGGGTGGGAGAGTATTAGGGGTGGAGTGGGGAGTATTAGGGGTGGGGGTGGGGGAGTATTAGGGGTGGAGTGGGGGAGTATTAGGGGTGGAGTGGGGGAGTATTAGGGGTGGAGTGGGGGAGTATTAGGGGTGGGGGTGGGGGAGTATTAGGGGTGGAGTGGGGAGTATTAGGGGTGGGGGTGGGGGAGTATTAGGGGTGGGGGTGGGGGAGTATTAGGGGTGGAGTGGGGAGTATTAGGGGTGGAGTGGGGGAGTATTAGGGGTGGGGGTGGGGGAGTATTAGGGGTGGAGTGGGGAGTATTAGGGGTGGGGGTGGGGGAGTATTAGGGGTGGGGGTGGGGGAGTATTAGGGGTGGAGTGGGGAGTATTAGGGGTGGAGTGGGGGAGTATTAGGGGTGGGGGTGGGGGAGTATTAGGAGTGGGGGGAGTATTAGGGGTGGAGTGGGGAGTATTTGGGGTGGGGGTGGGGGAGTATTAGGGGTGGAGTGGGGAGGTATTAGGGGTGGAGTGGGGGAGTATTAGGGGTGGGGGTGGGGGGAGTATTAGGAGTGGGGGAGTATTAGGGGTGGAGTGGGGAGTATTAGGGGTGGGGGTGGGGGAGTATTAGGGGTGGGGGTGGGGGAGTATTAGGGGTGGAGTGGGGAGTATTAGGGGTGGAGTGGGGGAGTATTAGGGGTGGGGGTGGGGGAGTATTAGGGGTGGAGTGGGGAGTATTAGGGGTGGGGGTGGGGGAGTATTAGGGGTGGGGGTGGGGGAGTATTAGGGGTGGAGTGGGGAGTATTAGGGGTGGAGTGGGGGAGTATTAGGGGTGGGGGTGGGGGAGTATTAGGAGTGGGGGAGTATTAGGGGTGGAGTGGGGGAGTATTAGGGGTGGGGGTGGGGGAGTATTTGGGGTGGAGTGGGGGAGTATTTGGGGTGGGGGTGGGGGAGTATTTGGGGTGGAGTGGGGAGTATTTGGGGTGGGGGTGGGGGAGTATTAGGGGTGGGGGTGGGGGAGTATTAGGGGTGGAGTGGGGAGTATTTGGGGTGGGGGTGGGGGAGTATTTGGGGTGGAGTGGGGAGTATTTGGGGTGGGGTGGGGGAGTATTAGGGGTGGGGGTGGGGGAGTATTAGGGGTGGAGTGGGGAGTATTTCGCCCCAAATCAGATCGGGTTGCCTGCGGCTATTCAGGAAGCTCCCGGGGGAGTGGCTTTCCCACGTGTTTGGTGGGTCCCCAGGACACAGGACTGGAATGTCCCAGCACCCCCCCCCCCTTCTCCTGGTGGTTCCTGTTCGGTCCTAACGAGCTGGCCGCCCGCCCTCTGTGCACTGATGGTCCGGGCGGCGGGCACTGGTCCGGGGAGGGGGTCCGTGTTGGCCTTGGGAGGGGCTCCGGGCCGGCTCCAGGCTGTGGGGGGACGGGGTGCTCAGGGCGACTTCCTCCTGGACCCCAGGCGGAGACTGTGCAGCTGCGTGGGGGAGGGGGGTACCGGACGCGTTCAAGGAGGATCTTCAAGGCCCTTGGGAGGGTGGGGTTGCCACAGGGAAGGGGTCACACTGTGGGTGGGGCTTGTGGGGGTCCCCGCCAGGAGCAGGGTCTGGGGAGGGGGGTCTGGTGGAACCATGCTGAAGGCAGCCAGGTGTCAGAGGTCACGGGGGGAGGGGGCGGCGTGCTGGGTGAGGAGCCTGGTCCGTTATTGAGGGGGGCCTTCTGGTTACCCGGATTCAGCAGGGTTCTTGCTAAGACTGGATGGAACCAGCACGGGCACAGGTGGGCACAGGTGGGCACAGGTGGGCCTGGGAGCAGGCGCAGGAGCCGCTGGAGGCAGAGCCAGCAAAGGCTGCTGGGGGGAAGCCGGGTGCTGGCTGCTCCCCGTGGACTGAGCCCCCTGCAGAGACGAGGAAGGGAAGAGCCCTGGGCCCTCAGGCCCGGAGCCCAGGGGGGGCAGCGCCTGGAGCCCAGTGCGGACGCAGAGGCCGGAGCTGGGACTGTGCCGGGAGCCGGTCCATGCTTGTTGTTTCAAGGGACCTGGCATATATGGCATACTGTTCTTAATATGTTTGCTCACCTTCTTGGCCCTGTGTTTTAACCAAGGTCTCCTCTCCGAGAAAGGTTGTTTCCCCAGGTAGGGATTTTCCCCTGAAGTTAGGGAGGGGATAAAACCCCTCAACTAAGTGCCAGGCGGGTAATTAATCCCTTTAACTACGAACAATCATGCTTAAGCTACATAATCTTTACTCCCTGGAATGGAGATAAGAAACGCCCTAACCTTTGGAATAGAGATCGATGGGATTGAATCAACTGGTATAAATACTGATGTAACAAGACAGAAAGAGACAGAACTTAGAACACAGAATTCAGAAGACAGAACCTACACGGACCATAGAGACAGAAGAACTTCGCTGGAGAGAGCATGCCGGAGGATCCTGGAGAGGGACTGGCCTCAGAGCCTAGAGACAGAGCCTAGCGGGAGAACATGGCAAGGGATCCTGGACTGAACCTGACTACAGAGATTGGCAGGAGAACCTGACTGGAACCTGGACACTGAACCTGACTGGAGAGCCTGGACAGAACCTGGCTGGAGAACCTAGCGAGGGAACATGGCTACAGAACCTCGCTGGAAATCCGAAGCAGAACCTCTCTGGAGATCCAGACCAGAACTTGGCTGTAGAGATCCTGGCTAGAGATCCTGGCTAGGCTGCTGATCAACTGAACGCTGTCTCCGTGTCATTCCTTCTTCGCCGACTCCGTCCACGCCTTTGGGGACCCCTGGACCCGCTGGGGTTGGACCCCGGCAGGACTGGAAGTGAGATCGGGCCCCCTGACAAGGGACAGCCCTGGTCTCCCTGCAAAGACTCAACCAGGACGCAGCCCCGAGGGGCGGGTGGGCTGAGGGCTCCTGGGGGCTGGGCACAGACCAAGATGGAAACGGGGGTGGGGGAGCCGAGCACTGGGCGCTGTTGCTAGGAGACAGAAAGCTGGGAGCTGGATCCCCGATGCCGCGTGGCCAGTGTTGCTGTTAACTGGCGGGTTTGATGAGCGGCCAGGACTGACAGACGTTCGATTTTGCAACCGAACGTGTAGCAGAGAAACGCCGTTCCCCCTTCACTCCGTGCCCAGCAAGCAAGGGGGGGGGGGCCCTGGTGTCCCCCACCGACGGCAGGCCTGGCGGCGAGACCTGGCCTCCTGACGGCTCGGGTGCCCGCGGGGTGCACCAGGGGTGCAGGTGGGGTGGGGAGGTGGCGCTGCGGGGGTGGTGGGCCGGGGCACCCAGGCCACGTCTGGGCGGGAATCTTAGCTCAGCCTCCTCAGGACACCGTTTGTCCTGGCCCCTGCTCTGTCTTTATTCATTTATTTTAAATATATTTTTATTGATTTCAGAGAGGAAGGGAGAGGGAGAGAGAGACAGAAACATCAACGATGAGAGAATCACGGATCGGCTGCCTCCTGCTCGCCCCACACCGGGGATCGAGCCCACAACCCGGGCAGGTGCCCTGACAGGGAATCGAACCCTGACCTCCTGGTTCCTAGGTCGGGGCTCAACCATTGAGCCATGCCGGCCGGGCAGCCCCTGCCCTGCCTTTCCATCAGGAGCAGGGAGGGCCCCTGCTCTGTGCGTCTCCCCGCTCCTCCGCACAAAGGGGCACGTCCTTTACTCGTGGCTCTCAGATGGGCCGAGGGCAGTCCGCGCGGGGGTCCGGCTGGGTGAGGTGTGGGGGGCCTCCCCTGGGACAGGAAGGAGGTGAGTTTCAGGAAAAGGCGCTGCTGCGTAGAGAAGCCTGCGGCCCTGGAGCGCAGGCAGCTGGAGGGGTGGACGGTGTGGCCGGTCCAGGCCTCGTCGGGGAGCACTCTCAGGTTCTCCTTCGTGGGGCAGCCACCTGCCACGCGGCTGAGTGCTGTGGCCGGGCCACAGGGAGGGGAGGGCGGGCAGCGGTGCCGGCGGGCGTGGGGTCAGGGGAGGGCCGGGCCCGGTGCTTCTCAGTGGAGCAGCTGTGAGGACGGGGGCTCACTGGCCTCCGAGCTCTCTGGGGGCCGGTGGTCGGATGGGGAACTGGCCCCCGTGGATCGTGACGAGATGCCAGACGGTCCCGTGCTTCCGGCGGGGAAACAGGAAGGTGGCAGTGACGCCCACAGGAGTGGGGGCAGATGTCGAAATCAGGGGGTCAGCCACCGCCTGAGGGAGCGGAGGAGGCAGGGGGGCACACCTGGTGAGAGGGGCCCAGGGGCAGGAGCCGCCTGCTGAACCCCGGCACCTGAGCCAGGGCCTGGCAGGGGCTGGTGGGGGGGGGGGTGATGCGTCATGTTAAGGGCGGCCGTGCCCTCAGGTCCCCCCGCGGGGCTCTCCGCACAGGCCCGGCCTCCGTCCTCACGGGGACCCTGAGTGCCCGCACCTGCGCCCGCAGGAGGAGGACGGTGGGGAGGAGGCGGGTGGGCTGGGTTTCCTGCTGACACGGGTGGCCGAGGGGCACCAGGCCTTCTGGCTGCAGACGGGTGCTCCCTGCGTTAGGCGTTGGGTCAGGCGTGACCCCGATGGGAACCCCTGGTGGCCACTTGCACGGCCCCTGCGCCCGACAAGCTCAGGCCCCTGGGAGCCCGGCGGGCGGGGTGGGGTGGGGGGGGGGGGGAGGCTGACACAGGCGTCTACACTGGGAGGGAAAGAACCCTGTGGGGAGAGTGAAACTCGGGGGGCTTCGGGGCAGCCCTGCCGTCGTGGTTCCGGGGCAGCGAGCCCTGTCGGACCGGGCCGGCCTCCTGGCGCCGCCGCACAGCAGCCTGGATGTGGGCAAGGCAGACGGCGGCCGTGTAGTTACTCGGCCTTTTTTTTTGACATTTGGATTATTTCTCGTGTTTTATTTTATTCTTTTCACTCATTTATTTATTCATTTTTGAAAGTATTGCCTATGGACCCCCTTTCCCCATCGACGCCCTCCAGCCGCCCTCCCCACACCCCCCGTTAGGTTTTCTTTTAAACGTTTCAGCCATGAGCACACTTGGAACGTAAATCCTTTCCTATAGTTACGGCGATTTGTAAAGAAACATAGAACTAGAATTGTTAGGTCAAGATAGGGACACAGTGTGAGTTGCCGGCTGGAAGTTGCCGAATGGATTTCTAAACGAATGTGACGTTAACATACGTTTCTCCCAGCGGAGGCTGCGGGTACCGGCCTGGGTCCGCCCGTATCCCGGGGCCCTGTCACTCACCCGGCGTCCGGCTGTTTGGCGACAAGCCGCGGTCAGCGCTGCTGTCTTCGCGGTTATTCCAGCTAACAAGGGCTCAGGCTGTGGACGTGAATGGCATGTAACGTTGTCGGGGAATCCACTGTTCATATCCTTTAGCGAGTTTTCCCCCCGGTGTGTCTGTGTGTGTCTTTTGGTTAGAAGAACTCTTAATTTGGGGGAATGAATGCCTTTTAATGCTTTTGAGACGGAAAACACACAGAAAGGTGTAAGCAAGGCAACAGGGGCTGGCGGCCTCTCCCGCCCGTCACACACCCTTCTTTCCAGCTGCCCACTGCCTCTCGCCAAGTCTGCCTTTGGGGGATTGAAATGCGCTGACGGCCTTGGGGGGGGGGGCGGCGAGGGGCTCATCTCCTCAAGCTGCCTTACATCCTGTGGGGGTCAGGGTTCTGGGGAGAAACAGCACCAATAGGAGGGAGCGGGGGGGGGGGAGGGACAGAGAGACAGAGATGGGGCGGCGGCCTGGAGGCAGAATTCTCCATTCTTGGGGGACCACAGTCTGTTTTCTCCTAAGGCCTCCACTGCGAGGGCGAGGCCCACCCACTTTATGAACGTGACCCTGTTTTGCTCGAAGTTTCCCGGTTTCAATACCAATCGCATCTAACAGACACCTTCCCCGCGGCGGCCAGGCTGACCGGGGACAACAGCGGGGCCGCGGACACAGCACTGACCGTCCCAGGGGGCTCAGCTGCACTGAACGAGCAGCGCCTCTTTGAAGCGGGCAGTTGTCTACGTTCTGCCACGAGTGCTCCCGGCCACGTGGCCACGGTCCCGGGAATGAGCGTGTCCGTCCCCAAACCGCTGCCCCTGGCCCTGGTGATCCTCCCCCCACGCCTCCCACTCCTCCCCCCACTCCTCCCCACTCCTCCCCACCCCGCCCCTCCCCCCTCCACGCCCCTCCCCGCCCCAGACTACCCCTCCCAACCCCTCCCTGCCCCTCCCCTCCCCACTCCTCCCCTCTCCTCCCCCCACTCCTCCCCACTCCTCCCCTCTCCTCCCCTCTCCTCCCCCCACTCCTCCCCACTCCTCCCCTCTCCTCCCCTCTCCTCCCCGCTACTCCCTGCCCCTCACTACCCCTCCCCTCCCCTCCCCGCCCCTCCCCACTGCTCCCCACTCCTGCCCACTCTGCCCCCCGGCTCCCCGTGGCTTTGGCTGCTGCCCTTTCGTGTGCGGTTCCTAAATGTCCGTAATCACAGAATCATACACGTCCCTCCTCTTCTCCGACGGATTCACGCAGGGAAATCGTGCTGAGGCCCCTCCATGCTCCTCTGTGTCAGTGAACAGTTCACAGCTCCTTCCTGCTGAGACGTGGGCCCGCGTGGACACAGCAGTGTGGCCACGAATTCAGCCTCCTGACGGACATCTGGGTGCTTCACGGGAAAGCTGCCGAACACGCATGCGCGAGTGTTTGTGTGGACGCGGCTCCTCTCCTGGTGGGTGAACATCACCCCGACCGCGCCACCTGGCGCCTGCCCCCTCCCCCCCTCCCCCTCCCCCTCCCCCTCCCCCCTCCGTGTTCCCGCCACGCCTGGGGAAGGCGCCTTTTTAATTAGCATCACCCTGATGGGTGTGAAGTGGTATCCAGGGGCTTTTAATTTGCATTTCCCTAATGACCGATGATGTAAGAATCTTTTCATCTGCTCATTTGCATATATGCAAATAGACACTCCTCTGGCGAAGTACCCAGCATTGTTTTACTGAGTTGCTGGTGGTCTTGATTTCCGACAGCTCTCGGTATGTTCTAGATGCGCGTCTTCCCTCGGATGCGGAATTTGCACACGCAGCGTCCCAGCCTGCAGCTTGTCCCTCCGTGTCCTAACGGTGTCATTTGAGGAGAAGCCTGTAAGTGCAGTTCATCGATTCGTTCTCCCAGGAATCGCACCGTTAGGGGCCGTGTCTAAGAAGTTTTTGCCCAGCCCCAGACCATGAAGTTTTCAGGAATGGCTTCTTCTAGACGTTTTGTAGTGTCAGGTTTTACGTTTCGACCTGTGGCTTATTTTGGTTAATTTTTGTACAGGGTGTGAGTTACAGAGACAAGTTAATGTGTTTCCAGAATGGACACTCGGTGCTTCTGGCACCATCTATTTGAAAAACGTTCCTTTCTCCTTTTCTCTGCGCCTTTGTCACAAAGCAGTTGACACCCGGGCCGGCGTGCACAGTGGCTGAGCGTCAACCCATGAACCAGGAGATCACGGTTTGATTCGCGTCAGGGCACAGGCCCGGGTTGTGGGCTCCGTCCCCAGTAGGGGGCGTGCAGGAGGCAGCCGATCATCATTGATGTTTCTAACCCTCCGTCTCTTCCTTTCTCTCTCTGAAATCAATAAAAATACATTTTAAGAAATTAGTTGACAGTGTCCGGTGTCTGTGTCTGGGCTCTCGTCTGTACGGTCGACCTACGTGTCTATGTTCAGGCACCCTGTCTCCCTCACTGGGGCTTTAGTCTTGGAATGCGGTAGCGTCCGACTTCTGCCTTTTTTTTCCATTAAAAATGTTTGGATTTTCCTAAATCATTTGTATTTCCATATGAACTTTAGAATCAGTTCGTCAGCTTCTATGAAGAAGACTGCTGGGTTTTTATTGGAATTTTATGTGAAATATAAATTAGTTTGTGAAATATAAATTAGTGACAATTGATAATTGTCACTTAACAGTATTGAGTCTTTTGACCCCTGGACTCTGTCTACCTCTCCACTTAGGTCTTGTTTAACTTCTCTGAGCAATATTTTATAGTTTTCAGTGTATAGGTCTTTCTCATATTTTGCCACATGTATTCCTCCATCTTGGTGCTACATTAAATGGTATTTTGGGTGTTACTTTTAAATGCTTTTAAACTCAGTTTTGATTGTTCGCTCCTAGAATGGAGAATGGCATTTGATTTTTATGCTGATCTTGTCTCCTGGAACCTTGATAAACTCAGATAATAGATCCGGTACTGTTTTTGTTGGCTCCATCAAATCTCCTAGATACAGTCCTAACACCTATGAATAAATACTGTTGCGTTTCTTCCTTCCAAATCTGGATGCCTTCTTTCTTTTTCCCGTCTTATTGCATTGGCCAGCACTTCTAGCACAGAATTCAGTGTAAGTGGTGGGACCAGACACCCTGGTGGCATTTCTGATCTTAGAAGGAACGCCTCCCTCGTTCACCGTCATGCGAGATGCCAGGTGAAGGGTTCACACAGGGGCTCCTTCAGGTCCAGGGACTGTCCTTCCCTGCCTAGCGTTTGGAGGTTTTATGTGTATATACACAGAAATGGACACCGCATTTTCTGAGTACTTTTATTTACTGTCTCCTGAGATAATGTGATCACACCGCTCCCCACCCACCCACAACAACTACGACTTCAGCTCTGTTTTCCTTCCCATCCAATTCTGAAGACGTCGGTCGTCATTCCCGCCGGATGTCTGCTTTGGCCCGTGAGTTATTTAAACGCCTGTTATTTCGTATCTAAATATTTGGAGGATTTTCCAGAGATTTCCCGCTACTAATTTCTAAGTTCATTCCATTGGCAATGAACATACTGCGTCTGACTTCAATCCTTTAAAATAACACGAGATGCTTTGAACACCCAGAAGGAGGTCTGTTACGGGAATGTCTCCGTGCGCTTGAGGAGAACGTGTGCCCGGCTGTTGGCCGGGATGTGCTATGCACTCCGACTCCATCAAGTTCGTGGACCAGGCCATTCCCAGCACCTACCCCCTCAAGAACCTGGCTGCTTGTCCAGAGAGTGGCTGGGGAGTCATTGCAAGCTCCGGCTATAACTGTGGATTTATCTATTAATACTTGCAGTTCTATCCATTTTTTTAAAATGTATTTCTATTGATTTCAGAGAGGAAGGGAGAGGGAGAGAAAGATAGAAACATCAAAGGTGAGAGAGAATCATGGATCGGCTGCCTCCTGCACGCCCCCCACTGGGGATGGAGCCTGCAAGTCGGGCCTGTGCCCTGACCGGGAATCGAACCCTGACCTCCTGGTTCGTAGGTCGATGCTGAACCACTGAGCCACGCCGGCCGGGCCAGTCCCCTTGTCTTGATGACCTTGGTGACTGTGAGGAGGACGGGGCAGGTGGTCCGCAGGACGTAACTGTGGGGACTGTCTGGTGTTCTCCTCAGGATGGAACTGGGCCGTGGTTGGGGAAGAGTCACAGACGTGAGTTCACCTCATCACATCCCATCGGGGCACCTGCCGTCCAGCTGACGGGCCACTGGGGCACGGACCTCGAGCGCCTGGCTGAGGGGTGTCCCCCGTGTCCCCACCGCCCAGCTTCTCCTTCCCCGGCCGCCCTGTCCTGCCAGGACGGACGGACGGACGGAGGTCGCGGTGCGCGGGCCACGCGGACAGCGGGATCACCCCCGTCAGAGAGGGGGAGGGTGCCCATAGTCAGAACTCCGCACAGGGGACCCGTCTCTTCTCCCGACATTTATTGTGTTAACGTAAAAACAGCACTCCACCTGTAAACATTTTGTGAGTTTATTTGAGCCAAACTGTCGACGATTGCCGGGAAGCAGAGCCTCAACGGGTTAAGATCGTGCTCTGGAGAACGGCGGCTTGCGCCTATTTTTATAAATTTCCATCAAAAGAGGAGATGTAAGTGGGTTACAGGAAACCCACTGGTGATAGATGAGGGAGGCGGGAGAAAGCAAAGTGGGGAACCTCTGGGATTGGGTGAAACGTGAAATGATGGACGCCTGCCTCTTTCACACGGTGGGTGCAGGACAGGCGACAATGAACACGGTGACAGCGACAGCGGGGGAATCTGTGGACAGATCTGGCTGTGCCGGAGCGATGGGGGGGCGGGGGGAGGGGGGCGGGGAAGGGAAGTTACCAGCTGCCTGACCTCCCACAGGCGTGTTATCTCAGGTGCAGAGACAACAGGCTCGGTCAGGATGGACGGTGACCTTTGTCAAGGGACACACGGCCTAGGACGGGACTGCCCGCCACCGGCTGCTCTGACCTAAAAGGTTTCCATTCAGACCATCCTGTGTGGTCGCTGCAGGTCTCTGAGTGGCACGACCGCCCCGCAGGCCACCCCGCAGGCCGCCCAGAGCTGGTCAGGTGAGCGCGGCCCCTCTCGCCCACAGCTGACACGCGTGGGCTCCTGGGCTTGCACACGGATGTGCTTTAATGTGTGCAGGCCATTTTGTTGCTGGACTCCTGCAGCCGTGTGTTCCTCAGTGACGTGCCCGTCTGTCTGTCCACCTGTCTGTCCGCAGAGCGGCCGTGACGAGAGGACCGGGACCTGGGCGGGCGCCTGAGCTGGGGGCCCCGGGGAGGTCAGAGCCGGCCGCAGCTCGGGGAGGCTGGACACGGTCCCCAGATGAAACCCCGGGTCCCGCTGGCCTGTCCCCGCCTTCATGAGACACAATCGTCACGTAAAGCTGTGTGAGTGTGAGGTGCACGTTGTGGTTTCATATATGTGTGTGCTAGAGGCCCCGTGCACCCTCTGGGCCTCAGCCCAGCCTGCACCCTCTCCAATCCGGGACCCCTCGGGGGATGTCCCACTGCTGGTTTAGGCCCGATCCTAGGTTAGGACATCCCTCTCACAATCCAGGACCAATGGCTCCTAACTGCTCACCTGCCTACCTGCCTGATCACCCCTAACTGCCCCCCTGCCGACCTGATTGCCTCCAACTGCCCCCCTGCCCGCCTGGTCGCCCCTAACTGACCCCCCGTGACCTGGTCACACCTCACTAACCCCCCTGCCGGCCTGGTCGCCCCACTCAGCCTGTTCGGTCGTCCGTTGGGTTGTTTCAGATGTGATGGCTCCTGGCTCTTTATATCTGTAGATAGTGCACAGGGGTTATCACCCTACGGTGACTCCTGGGGACGCTCCTTGCCAACGTAAAAGTAGGCGTAGCCTCTGCTCCAGCCGCTGTGCCTCTGGGGCCGTGGAGAGAGACCGGTCGGCCTTGGGAGGGAGCCCACACCCACATCCACGGCAGCGTCACTCACAGCGTCCACGGCTCAGAAGCAACCTGGTGTCCTCTGGTGGATGGAGGGAGGAAACAGGTAGCATGTTATCGCCCGGCCGGCGTGGCTCATGGTTGAGTGTTGACCTACAACCCAGGAGGTCAGGGTTCGATTCCTGGTCAGGGCACAGGCCCAGGTGTGGGCTCGATTCCCAGTGTGGGGCATGCAGGAGGCAGCCGATCCATGATTCTCTCTCACCGTTGATGTTTCTCTCTCTCTCTCTCTCTCTCTCTCTCTCTCTCTCTCTCTCTCTCTCTCCTCTCTCCCCCTTCCTCTCTGACATCAATAATAAACTATGTTTTAAAACGGGTGTTATCTCACCCCAGGAAGAAGCGAATCCTGCATTGGGGTCAGCGTGGAAGGACCCGGAGGCCGTCCTGCGCGATGAGGCGAGCCAGAGAGAGAAATGCCGCGTGGCCTCGCCGAGCAGCGGAATCTGAGAGCAGCGAAGTCCCGGGGACAGAGAACGGTCGGCAGCTTCCTGATCTGACGCGATGAGGAGCCGACCGCAGGCGCCCAGCGCCCGAGAGGGAGGGACGGGGCTGGCTGGGGGCTGGCACTCGCTATGGAAGACTCCACCCGGCAAGGTCAGTGGCCCCGGGATTTGCTCCCAGACGGGGTGACAGGTCCCAGCACGGAGAGCCGATTGCCAGTCCCATCCTGGCCGAGGGCCCTGGGTGCAGACGCCGGTGACCTGGCCGGGCTGTGCTCCCCTGGGTCCTCCCGCCGGGACGCGTGACCGCGCCTGGACCTGGGCCCGGCCGCCCAGACCTCCGTCCGCGGGCAGACCATCCGACCCGGCCTGCCGGGGGCACGGCCCGAGGCCACTCCACTTCTCTGGCCTGGAGACCGGAGATTTATGGGCCGAAGCTTTTCGGGGAGCTGGCTGTTGAGTGATCGTGTAATTAAGGTGCTAATGGCTGTTTATGGAGCCGCTCTGCTCCGTCCAGCTGCTTCCCCGGTAATCAGGCCGGCCGGCCACGGGAGGTGGCAGCGGAGCCGCTCCCCTTAAATCACCGAGGCAGCGCCTCTCCCGCCCGGAGAGGAACTCAGCGGCGCTCATTAAAGCTCGCGTGGGGATGAATTGTGGGGCTGCTGCACCCGCGGGCATTTCCTTGGTGAGTGGGGAACACGCCTCCCTTCCTTTCTGGGCGTGGACCCCCCCCCCCCCCAGCACAGCTCCTGAGTCACAGCCCTAACGGAAACGCTCTGCCACCCCCACCCCGGAGCAGCCGGGCCCCCAGCCTCCCTGTGGCCGTAGCCGAGGTGCGTGCGGGCCCTCGAGGGCGGGGCAGGGACATGCGGCCAGCCAGGCGGTGCTCCCTCAGGTGACCCCTGACCCCTGGGCTGCAGCCGAGAGGACAGTTATGTTCGGAGCACCGGCTCGATCGGGCGACGCGTGTACGGAACCCGGACCCCGGCCGACAAGGCAACCCAGCCCCGCGCGTGGATGCCTGGAGCGTCTGGGTCCTGCTCGGCCCCTCCCCCACGAGGGGGCAGCGCGGGACAACCAGGGGCCTCGGACCAGGGGCCCTGCGGTCAGCGTGTGCGGAGCCGACAACCCCCTCCCGGCTGCTGCAGGTTCCTATGTGTTAAAATCCGTCCCCCCTCCCGCAGCTGGGGGGTTCCAACCACTGTTCCACGGACAGGGCCGGGCACTGGGCATGGGCACCGGAGGCCTGATGCCACGGCGAGAACTGTGTTCTGCCCAACTGGGCCCTGGGCTGTTACCTGAACTGTCCAGTCCACTGGGCAACCCCAGTGTTCGCCCCCCGGCCCAAGAGAAGGCCTTTATGGCTGCCGCCCACCTGCCAGGACCCAGCCCTCTTCCTGCTTTCCCTGCAGGGATGGCTCAGCCTGGTCTCTCCTCCTCCGGGCAGGCCTCCGGCCCCTCCAGCATCCACAGGGCCGCACCCCTGCTCCAGGCTGCAGGTCCCACCAGATCTGGTGTCTCTCTCTCTCTCTCTCTCTCTCTCTCTCTCTCTCTCTCTCAATCTCTCTCGCTGGGGGCGGGGCCACACCCCAGCAGCCAATGGCAGCAAACCCCTGGGCCTTCTCAGGCATCCAGCTGACAGCTTTGTTCCCGCACATGCTAATGCGTTTGTTTAGTCTCTTCTCCTTTATTAACGCCAGGATTCTTCTCATTGTGTTCCGGCTGCTGAGGGCTTGACCTGTTTCTTGCAGTTAAAAAAGATAATTTTTAAAAATATGTTTTTATTGATTTAGAGAGAGAAGATGGGGGGAGAGAGAGAGAGAGAGAGACATCGAGATCGGCTGCCTCCTGCACACCCCCTCCTGGGGATGGAGCCCACAACCCGGGCCTGTGCCCTGATGGGGATTGAACCAGTGACCTTTCGGTTCACGGGTGGACGCTCAACCACGGGGCACACCAGTGGGCTGAATAAAATGACTAATGTTTTCTTCTATCTTTTCAATCAAACTATTATATTCACTTGATTATTGTCATTGTAGTTAAAAATCAAAGAGCAATTTATCCAGATTAAAAACATAATCCTGGGAAACATAACCAACAAAATGAACTCCTGGAATATGAATAGACGAAGGGAAGCCTTTATATAAAGGCTTTATATAAAGACAAACAGAAGCTTCCGAATGAGGAGGTCCCGGTGTTCAAAGAAATGATTAAAGGTGCATTTCCATTTACAATCGAATAAAATACAATGGGGGGGGGGGAGAGGTTGAAAGAGACAAAATGCTCTCAGAACTCATTTTTGTGAAAAAGAACTAGTTGGAGATTTTAAACATGAATTTACAAGGAGTCGTCGGAGTAAAGTTCATACAGAAGCAGCCATGGTGGGTGTGGCCTGCTTGGTGAACTGAGGGTCACGCGAAGGAAATCGCCGGAACACGACACGCCCGGTGCAGCCGCGCTGACAGGAGCCTGCGGCCGTGTCGGCTGAGACCACGTCCAACGCTCGAGAGCCGAGACCGTCGAGGATGCGTTCACAGGCACACGCGCGCGTGCGAGGAGGGCACCCCGGACAGACCAGCGGACGGGGAGGCCACAGATAGCGGCGCCGACGAGGCCCCCACGGGGAGCGGACAGACTCTGATTCGCGAAGTGATGTGTGGGCCACCGCATACTCATATAAACCACATCATTAGTTCACGTTCCACTCGAAGAGCACAGCCAGGCAGATTGGAAACTAAAGATTAAAAAGCAAAACTTCTAATATTTTATTTATGCATTTGTTTATTTTTGTGGATCTCACCCGAGGATATTTTTCCCATTGGTTTTTAGAGAGAGAGTGGAAGGGGGGGGGGGAGGAGAGAGAGAGGGAGACAGAGAGACAGGCATCGACGTGCGAGAGACGCATCTCTTGGTTGCCTCCGCGTGCACCCTGACTCGGCCTGCAGCCCCGGCACGTGGCCTTGCCTGGGAATCGGACCCCAGAGCCTGCGTTGTGCGGGCCAGCACCCTAACCACTGAGCAGCCCGGCCAGGGCGCAGGTTTGATCTTTGGAAGACACCTTTGGACGGCACAGCCCTGTGTCCACGGACGTCTGTGTTTCTTTCGTCCAGAAACCGTGTGTCCTCCCTTGGCTGGCTTCCCTGCTGGGCTGAGCTCCCTGAGAATGAGGGCGCGGCCACGGGCGTCCACACTGCCAAGTGTTCACCCCCCTGTGACTGTTAGGCCGTTCTTCCTGACGTGGTCAGCGCTGGAGAATTTACGTTCCTCGTGGTCAGAACGCACAGACACGCCCCCCTCACAGCGTGGCCGTGGCGCCGTGCACGGAAACCCCCTCTCACAGCCTGGCTGTGGCGCCATGCATGGACACCCCCCTCACAGTGTGGCCGTGGTGCCGTGCACAGACACCCCCCTCACAGTGTGGTCGTGGCGCCGTGCACGGAAACCCCCGTCTCACAGCGTGGCCGTGGTGCCGTGCACAGACTCCCCCCTCACAGCATTTCCGTGGCGCCGTGCACGGAAACCCCCGTCTCACAGCGTGGCCGTGGCGCCGTGCACAGACTCCCCCCTCACAGCATTTCCGTGGTGCCGTGCACGGAAATCCCCGTCTCACGGGTGAGGGTGTCACGCGGGGCTGTTCTCCTCTGCGTCTTGAATACCTTCCCTCAGCAGAACGCGCCTCCAGGCCCGAGCTCTGGAGTCCAGGGTGGGTCTGCCATGCTGCAATCAGGAGGGGGCCTGCCTCTCACTTCATTCCTTTTCAAGCATTCTTAGCTCATCCGGTCCCTTGTTTTCTTACATAAATTGTAGCATCAGCTGCAAAAATACAGACATAGATAGAAATGCTGGCATTTTCACTTTTATTGATGTCAGAGAGGAAGGGAGAGGGAGAGAGAGAAACATCCATGATGAGAGGGGATCATGGGTCGGCTGCCTCCTTCACGCGCCCCCACTGGGCATCGAGCCCACCACCCGGGCCTGTGCCCAGACCGGGACTCAAACCGTGACCTCCTGGTTCCTAGGTCGACCACAGAGCCACACCGGCCGGACTTGGGTCGGTTTTAATGGGTTGATTTCCCCCTTCACTCGGGGCTGAGGTGTCCGGCTTTGCTGTCTGGTAATTTTTGAGTCGGTGCCGGGCAGTGTTGGTCACAGATGTTCCGGAGCTGTCCCCACGGCAGCGGGGCCCGGGGGACGGTGGCCCTGGGGACTCCCTGCACTCCCTGGGGACTCCCCGCGCTCCCTGGAGACTCCCCGCGCTCCCTGGGGACTCCCCGCGCTCCCTGGGGACTCCCCGCGCTCCCTGGGCGGGAGCAGAGCAGCGCTGACCGGGCCAATCCCCAGTCGCTGAGGCGCAGCCTTTGGCCACCCACCCGACGTCCCATGGGGGCTGCGGCTTCTTAAAATCCTCACCGAGCACATTCGTCTCCATTGGCTTTCAGAGCGAGAGGGAGGGAGGGAGGAGGGGGGGAGGAAGCATGGATGTGAGAGACACAGCGATGGTCGCCTCACACAAGCACCCCTGACCAGGGCTGGGGCTCCACCTGCACCCCAGGAGCGTGTCCTTGAGCAGAACTGAACCCGAACCTTCCACCCTGCAGGCCACGGGACTGCACTAGCCACTGGGCACACCAGCCAGGGCACTGATGAGGCTTTTTAGCTGCTAGTGAGCGTGAGTTTGGGGCGCGGTTCCCCCTGTTATTTGGGGTCTGTCTGTCCTGAGCTTGGCTGCTGCCCTCACAGGCACGCGCCATCGAGACCCTGCCGTCTCCCTGTCACTCTCTCGCGTCCTCTGTCCATAGAGTCCAGCTGCTGGGCCGGCGTGGACTCCGCGCGGCTACTCCACTCGCGTGTCCCGGGCCCAGGGCCCCCGTCTGTGGCCGGCGCTCTCCCGGCCCCCACTGAGCGGCCATGGGCATCACCTCACTGTCCCACTCAGGGTCCTGGTCCCCTGGGAGAGCTGGGTGGTGCCTCATGTCCAGTGTCTTCAACGCCGTCTGCGTTTCCTATTTTCCACATCTGGTGTCTGGCCTTGCTGGTGCTTCCGCAGGAGGCTTTGTCTCCACCCCTGACCGAGTGCACACCACGTCTGTCTCTGACCCTGAATTTGGGAAAAGACTGGACGGTGTGGAAAGGAACTCGGTGAGTCCACGTGCACCTGAACAGACGGCTGGACAAGAACACGGATGGGAGAGAAGGGCCGGGCCTTCGGTAGAGGAGCCCCAAGCCCGCGTGTGCGTGCGCCTCCCCCCGGGGCAGCAGCTGTCCCCACGGGCGCTGGACGCAGGGACTGGAGCCAGAACAACAGATTTAGGAACAAAAACCCGTCACTTGGGGGTGAGAAACCTGGCAAACACGCGCCAGCCAGGACGGAGGCCGGCGTCACCCCGCAGCCCTGGACTCGGTGCCCCTGCGGGCCTGCCTTCGTGTCCACACGGAGACCACGTCTGCCTGAAACCCTTTCTATGTGAGGGGCAGGGGGGTCGGGTGTGAGGGGCTGGGGGTGACCTCAGGGTGTTGTCTCCAGAAACCGTAGCCCCCATCTGAACGGGGAAGAAACCCGGGAAAGCCAGGCTCAGCGGCCCTCGGTGCCCTTCCAGACCCCCAAGGTCATGAAACCGCAGGCCTGAGAACCAGCGAGGGGTCGGAGACGCGCCCGTTTCAGACGGTCACGGTCAGTGTGAGCACCAGGGCCGCGGGCGGGAGGCACGGGAACGCGGGGCCTGTGCAGGCGTTTCTCACACAGCCTGGCGGGGACATGGGGACATGGGGAGACTGGGCTGTGGGAGCGCGAGACCCTCCCACCAGAAGCGCCGTCAGGGAGGGACGGGCGCCCGGCAGAGAAGGGACATTCCCTCCACGTGTGTCAGGCTGGGCGCCCAGTCGAATTCGTAAAAGACTTCCCGCTGGTGAGGAGGAAAGACGATCCCAGGAAACGCACAAAACGCCCGAGCCAACACTTCACAAAACAGGGACTTCTGTCCCGGCCGGTTTCCCAGTGGTTAGCGTCGACCTAGGCACCAGGAGGTCAGGGTTCGATTCCCGGTCAGGGCACAGGCCCGGGTTGCGGCTTGATCCCCAGTGGGGGGCGTGCAGGAGGCAGCCGGTCCATGATTCTCTCTCATCATTGATGTTTCTATCTCTCTCTCCCTCTTCCTCTGTGAAATCAATAACAACATATTTAAAAAAAAAAAAAAAGACAAAACAGGGACTCCTGTCCCCAGATGTCGGGGGGCTACTTGCCCGTGTCGCCCCCTCAGAAAGCCAGTGGATTCCCAAGTAAACGGATTAAAACTGCAGAGACCGTGAGTAATGGACACGCGGGGGAATGAGTTTCTCAGAAACGGAGGGAGGAATTTCCCAGACGGATCGATCATTCGTATTTTCAAAAGTCAGGTGCCTCCAGCCAGCGCTGCGTGCGGGTCCTCCCCTCCTAGTTCCCCGTCAGCGCGTCAGCGTGTCGCTCAAACGCCTTCTCTTGTACGCGGCCTGGACACCAAGGGCTGGTGCGTGAGAGAAGGGGAAGGCGGGACTCCCGATGGCCTGAGCCGGGAGCCGCCCGAGGGAGCCACTGGGCAACACCAGGACGGGCAGGGACCCGGGCAGTGCCCACCGGTGAGGGCGCAGGGCCAGCCCACCGCTGACTCGCTGCCAGTGGGGTGTGTGCGACACTCCCTTTGGGGAGCCCCTTGGCAGCGTCTAGTGGAGCCCACACTGGGGAAGTGGGGTGACAGGCCTGGGGAAGCAGGCGATGTGGCTGGGGGGTGGGGGGGTACTCCATTGTTTGGGCAACAAGGCTGTTCATCTTCCTGTGATAAGAGGCAGTTCTTTACAAAAAATTTTTTTGCTTTATTATTTTTTTAATCCTCACCCAAGGATATTTTTCCACTGATTTGTAGAGAGTGGGAGAGACAGAGAGAGACAGAGAGAGACGGCGATGTGAGAGAGACGCATCGATGGGTTGCCTCCGGCATGCGCCCTGACCAGGGCCGGGGCCAGGGAGGAGCCTGCAACCCAGGCATGTGCCCTTAACCGGAATTGAGCCCGGGACCCTGAGGTCTGCAGGCCGACGCTCTATCCACTGAGCCACACCGGCCAGGGAGGTAGTTCTTGAGTGAGAATGGACCGCATTCCAAGGGTGACTCCCAGGTCCCGGGGCCAGACAGCCCCAGCCAAGTTGGAATGTCCTTTCTGTAACCAGAACGAGGAAACCGCGGCTAACAGAGCAGGACAGCTGTGTCCCATGACCAGAGCTCGTCCCCCATATCCTATTTCCGCCCTGACACCCGGAGGACGGGCACACAGCTGCTCACGGAGTCCCAGGCAGAGTCCGCACGGCGACCGGCACGGAGGAGACACAGCTCCACGCAGCTCCTCGAGGACCCTCACCGGCACCTCGCTGAGCAGAAGCCGGACAGACGCTGGGCTCACCCACGGAGAGTGTGGACGGGGCGCAGACGCCTGTGCTGTCGCAGGCGGGATTGCGGGCCCCCTCTCAGGGGGTGGAGGGGACACTGGGGACTTCGGGGACCATCATGTCTTGCTTCTTGATTTGAGGTTTGAAAACTCAGCAAACCGCACCCTTGCCTGCCTGTGTGATTGCGCAGCCGGGAGCTGTTAGATGTTAAAAACAGGCTTATTCTGTCCGGCCTGCGTGGCTCCATGGTTGGATATCGACCTATAAACTTGGAGGTCAGGGTTCGATTCCCAGTCAGGGCACACGCCCGGGTTGCGGGCTCCATCCCCACTGGGGGGGCGTGCGGGAGGCAGCTGATTGATTAATTGTCTTTCATCGTTGATGCTTCTCTCTCCCTTCCTCTCTGAAGTCAATAAAAACAGATAATTTTTAAAAACCAGGCCTATTCGGAACTGCTAAAGCCTGGCTGAGGGTACGAGTCTGGCTCTTCTCTCCTGAATCCTTGTCTGACATTTGAAATACTTTAATGAAATAAGATGCATTTGTATAAAAATGATGTGAAAACCTTATACCCTGTGCCTCCCCAGCTCTTCTCCTCGATCTCAATTCTGTCTCTTGATCTGGGAGCTGGGGGCCTTGTTAACCCAGAATGGGGGGTTCCGGGGGACCCCAAGTCCTGCCTCATAGACGTGGCCCTTCGCGTTGGGGATGCGGAGCTGAGCTCCCTGTGATACTGAAACGGCCCGGATCTCACAGGCGGAAGCGAGGGCAGCGGGAGGGAAGGGCGGAAAAATAGATCTGGATTTCATCGCTGACTGTAGATCCAAATATCTCCAATAAAACATGAAGATAAAATCAAACCCAGCAGCGAGCTTCGAAGGATGATCAATGACCGACAAGCAGCGTTTATTCCCGGAACAAGCCCCGGCAGGACGCGGATCCATTCATTCTCGGGGCGCTCCGAGCAGCAGGCTCGGCCGCCCCTCCTGTCCTGGGCGCTCACGTTCAGACCCGCATCCACCCCCCGGGGCAGGGACACGCTCCCGGGCATGCCGCAGGGGCTGCTGGGACGGCGCTCAGGGCAAGGAGAGGCTCCTGTGTCCTCTCCTGGCTCGGTTTGCTGTTCCCGTCTCACAGCTGCTCTTCCAGGCCCTTCTGGCTCCAGCAGCCATGTCAGCACCCGGCCTCCCAGGCAAACTGCCCTTCAGGGAGCCGCCGGCTGAGCTGCCCGCCTGCACCGAGCTGCCCACTGGCACTGGGTTCCTGCAGCTGAGCAGCCTTTAGAGCAGGTCCTGGCATCCTGTGTCCACCAATAGGACTGAGGCTTCCCCAGCCAATCAGAGCTGGGCAGCTATATCCCCATAAGGAGGAAAGTGCCTTTGGGACCAATCAAATGGCAAGGATTTGGAGTCCTCGTTTGCATGAGGATCAACCAATCAGGGACCAGGGGCGGGGACTTCTGTCCATATAAACCAGCCCCCACGGGAGACTGTAAACTGGCACTGCATGGGTCTGAGTGTTTTTCATCCAAGTTAGACTCTGGTCCTCGTGGCCTGGAGCGGACGCCTCTGAGACGAGGCCCCCCACCCCAGGCTGGTGAGGGTCGCCTCCTCTGCTCAGGTGCACGGACTGCAGAGTCAGCCACGTCTACCAAAGGCCTGCCCAGCAGCCCCAGGTGGCCGTTTCTCCAACGACTGGGCCCTGCAGCCCGGCCCAGGGGGCACGCTGCTGCCATCACCGGGACTAATTCTGGGCCGTATTCTGTCGGTCTAATGTGAAAATGTCACACTGTTTTGATTGAAGGAGCTATTTATACTTCATTTTAAAAATAGCAACTATTAGAGAGTCTATCTGCTCTGTGCAATTCAAATCACTCTGCCCAGGTCCCCAAAATACCTCATTGAGCCCCTGGTCGGAAAGTCATTAAATGTAAAATTGACACAGAAATGTATTAAATGGTACAGAGAAGACTAATGCTTGTTGGCCAATGAAGTGATTGCCCTCCTAGAAAACCAAAAAGACGGCCCGGAGAATACCATAGACTTAGACACGGACGTGGGGCCATAGCGAGAGCAGAAGGTAAATTAACAAAACATTATTTTTCAGGAATACCTAATTCCAAGTAGAAACGGGCAGAAAATCCCATTCACAATAACGAAATAGCCTCACACCATCGCTAAGAATGCATTGGGTCAACGAGGTCTGGGACTCACGTAGAGACGGTAGCATGGGCGGGAGCGGCGAGGCACACGGTGTTTCTGGGGGCGGCGTGGCCCTGTCTTTCAGACACTCATGTGGGCGGGTGCTTTCCATGGGAGGCGCCCTGCGGGTGAGAGGACGCTGTGCCCGTGGTCCCCGAGGGCACCCCCGTGTGTTAAAGCGAGTTGTTTAAATTCCATAGATCGCTCTTTTTTTCCCCTTTGAAAAATCGTCAATATACTACCTGCCTCTCTACCCATGTGGTTTCTCGGGATGTAGTGGGGGTCCTACGGGCATCGCCGTGTAACCTGCAGAACAAGATTCTCTGGCTGCAGCGTCAACATCACAGAGCAACATCGGAGAGGGCACTAAGCCACTTTCCTCTGTGTGTGCGCATGCATGCAGGTGCGTGTGCACCTGTGCATGTGCTGTCTGTGCACGTGCACACATGCATACGCGTGCTGTGTGTGCATGTGTGAGCGTGCATGTGTGCACACACGTACTGTATGCATGTGCTGTGTGTGCATGCATGCGTGTGCGTGTGCGTGTGAGCATTCTTCACTCCGCCACACACTTCAGTTAGAAACCCTCCTCCTCCTCTCTCTGGAGAAGCCCGAGCTTGGCAAAGCAGCCAGGGCCCCGGCTGTGGCTTCCTGCGGGCAGCGCCAAGCCCAGGCCCGCCGCCTGCCGCCTCTGCCGCCTCCCGGAGACGCGGGCGGACGGTTAAACACACTCGGGGAGCTTGAGCGCAGAGTTAATTCGTGTTACCGGGTCGTAAATTATTCAGGGACCTCGGGCGAGTCAATTAACCTCTCACGCCTCACTCTCTTCCTCCGGAAGCGCAGGGACGAGGCCGCCGCTGCCCAGATCCCCGCGGCCGGTGGCGCAAATCACTGGAAATAAAGGCTGGAGGCTGGGTGCCAGGCGGATGTGCATCCTCAGGTGGAGGCTCCAGGGACCGAGAGAAGCGCCTCAGTGATCGCGCATTCCAGCAAATCCCCGATTCCAAACCCAGAGGGCAATCCGCGTCCGCAGCGCGGTGAGCGGTGCGGGGTGCGGGGTGCGGGGTGCGCGGCACACGGTGCGCGGTGCGGGGATGCGGGGTGCGGAGTGCGCGGGACACGGTGTGCCGTGCGGGGTGCGGGGCACACAGTGCGCGGTGCGGGGCGCGGGGTGCGGGGCACACGGTGCGCCGTGCAGGGTGCGGGGTGCGCGGGACCCGGTGCGCGGTGCGGGGATGCGGGGTGCGGGGTGCGCGGCACACGGTGCGCGGTGCGGGGTGCGAGGTGCGGGGTGCGTGGCACACGGTGCGCGGTGCGGGGTGGGGGTGCGGGGTGCGCGGCACACGGTGTGCGGTGCGGGGTGCGGGGTGCGGGGTGCGCGGCACACGGTGCGCGGTGCGGGGTGGGGGTGCGGGGTGCGCGGCACACGGTGCGCGGTGCGGGGTGCGGGGTGCGGGGTGCGCGGCGCGGGGTTCGGGGTGCGGGGTGCGCGGTGCGGGGTGCGGGGTGCGGGGTGCGCGGCACACGGTGCGCGGTGCGGGGTGCGGGGTGCGCGGCACACGGTGCGCGGTGCGAGGTGCGGGGTGCGCGGCACACGGTGCGCGGTGCGGGGTGCGAGGTGCGGGGTGCGTGGCACACGGTGCGCGGTGCGGGGTGGGGGTGCGGGGTGCGCGGCACACGGTGCGCGGTGCGGGGTGCGGGGTGCGGGGTGCGCGGCGCGGGGTGCGGGGTTCGGGGTTCGCGGCGCGGGGTGCGGGGTTCGGGGTGCGGGGTGCGCGGTGCGGGGTGCGGGGTGCGGGGTGCGCGGCACACGGTGCGCGGTGCGGGGTGCGGGGTGCGGGGTGCGCGGCACACGGTGCGCGGTGCGGGGTGCGGGGTGCGGGGTGCGGGGGTGCATGGTGCGGGTGGAGGGCCTCCGCAGACTCCTCCTGGGGCGGGGATGCGGGTGTCTGCGCCCGGCACTTCCTCGCCAGCGGCTGGCGGGAGAGGCTGAGCGGGAAGATACTTAATCCTGAACCATAATAGGATTCAGGCTCATTATTCAGGAGCAGGCCCGGGATCTGGCCGCGGTAATTATTAAAATGGTGTTTACACCGCGTAATGCAATGAGCGGCACCTACGTCTGACCCCCGGCGGGAGGGGGAGGCTTGTCTTACATCTGATCAGTCGGTTTAGGCCGCGTGGGGGGGGGGGCGGGGAGCGGGGGGCGGAGAGCAGGTCTGTCCGCGTTGATTAGGGACGAGGCTGGCGGATGAATGGCCGTCTGTTGGGCTGCCCTGTCCTCCCCCACCTTCTGCTGGAGAGACTCGGGGTCCAGGGCCTGGGGGGAGGGGCGCTTCCGGGAGCTACGGGTGAGGGGTCCCCGCCAGGCCCCCTCCCACACTGGGCCAGTAGCACCAAATACCGATGGAACGCCGATCTTACCCATTTCCCCCCCGAAGGGCACAGCAGCCCTGGGGGTGGGAGCAAAGGTGGCTCCTCACGGCCAGCGAGACACACATGCCCACAGGGACAGGGCGTCCGGGGCAGGGAGCGGGCTCCCCACATGGCCCTGGTCCCGTGAGTCCTGGTGCCACCCAGGCCTTGTCTCGGGTCTCAGCCCCTCCCCCTCTCTCAGTCCCGGCGGCAGTGCCCGGTTCACACCCCCGTTCACACGCCAAAGGCAGAGGTGACTCTGACGTTGTTTTTTTCTTTATTTAATACCTTTTTATTGGTTTTAGAGAGGAAGGGAGGGCGAGAGAGAAACATCAGTGCTGAGAGAGCATCATCGACCAGCTGCGTCCTGCACGCCCCCCACTGGGGATGGAGCCTGCAACCTGGGCCTGGGCCCCGACCGACTGGGAATCCATCCGTGACCTCCTGGTTCCTATTCGAGGCTCAACCACTGAGCCGACCGGCCGGCTGACGTGGATCCCTAAGTCGCGTCCTCCTTCCCACGGAAACTTGAATGGGAGGGAAGATGCGGATGAAAAGGAAGTCGGATCCCAGAGCCTGGTGCTGATCAGCAAAAAGTTCAAAAATAGCTGAATGTCCCGCCCCTCTGGGTGCAGGACCGATGCCCGTTATCACACCATTGACGCTGCCAACGAACCTGATTGCTGCGCTTCCTTATAGAATCGCCATCTCCCCTTCCCCAGAGTGCGGTGGCATTTCTAATTGCTGAGCTGCGACCCACGTCCCGAAATAGACGGAGACGAGGCGACAGAAATAAGTGTGACGGGTGACGGCATCCATCTCGCCTGCTGAGCGCACCGACCGGGGCCGTGGGGGCAGGGACGAGGGGGTCCGGCCTCTGTCCCTCAGGGAAGAGTGGCCACCCAGGTCCCCCCCCGCAGCTGGGGAGCGACCCCCTCATTTCCATATCCCCAGCCCAGACAGGCCGGCGCAGTGTGGGGCCCAGCGCTCCCGGCGGGTCCTCAGCGCCAGGCGGTGGCGGGGGGGCGGGGAAGGGCAGCCTCGTGGACGCTGGATGTGGCTGTCGCTGGTCCCCGGGCTCCACGTGGGTGGAGCTGATGACTCCTCAGGGTCCGAGCCAGCTGACCGGAGCCAGACCTGGTGCCAGCCTCTGGGTCCGGAGCCCCGTTCCGTCCATGTTCCGCCTGGGTCAGCACCGCATCTGGCTGTGCCCTGGGGCAGGCGCTGGGCAGGCTCTGCGAGGGGGTCGTGCCCTGACGGGTGGGGCGCAGGCCCGCCCTGCCCGCTGTCTGCCCTGCCCCGCTGTCCGGCTCAGCTCCTGGACTCCGTGGCCAGTCGCCTCCCTCAGCCTCAGCACGTATCCCCCTCGTTCCCTTTTCTCGGTCGGAGCCCGGCCAACACGCTGGGCCAGTGGAGACCCGGACCCTGTGTGCCAGGGCAGCCTGGGTGGTGTCGGTCCTGGTTAAGGACGCAGCCCTGTCTGGCGGGACGTGAGGGCCCAGGCCACTTGCGCTGCCCTCTGGGGGCCTGGCGGGCGGCGGTTCCGGGGCCATGGGTGCAACCACGGAACGGAGGCCACTCCCGGGACAGGCGGGGGCGGCACCCGGACACGGGCAGGGGCGGTGTGGGGTCTGCCCCACAGTGTGTGTCCTTCTGTGGACCTTCCGCATGGGGGTCCGGCCACCAGCATTCGCCCCAGGATGAGGGTCAGGCCGCAGACCCTCAGCCACGTCACACACACGACAGGGAGCGACCAGCCCCTGCCCAGAGGCGAGGCCCCTCCTCCTGGGGGCGCCGGGAGGCCCAGTGCTGGGGCCTGGACACAGTGAGGTCATGGGACAGCAGCTGCGTGGAGTTGGGCGCAGCGGTCACGCGAAGGCCTGACACTCGTTTTGGGGTGAAGAAGAAGCGAGGGAGGCGCTGGTGGCTGCGTGGCTGGGCAACAGCCCCAGGGCCCATCTCTGCGTCCGGCCTCTGACCGTGGTCCTGAACCAGGCCCGGCCTCTCCGCGTCCCTCCTGCCTGGTGGTCACTGTTCCTCCTTGTCTGCGGCACAAGGTCACCGCCCCCGGCACAAGGTCACCGCCCCTGGCACAAGGTCACCCCCCGGCACAAGGTCACCGCCCCCGGCACAAGGTCACCCCCCGGCACAAGGTCACCCCCCGGCACAAGGTCACTGCCCTGGCACAAGGTCACCGGCCTGTGGCACGGGAGGAGGGGGTGTTGGGGGGCGGAGGGGAGGAGGGCGCGGCGGGCGCTCCGTGCACTGCCCACCCCTTCGGGGGCCTGACTGGGTCCTCGCCCCGGGACCCACAGCCTGCCTGTGTGTGCAGGCGGGTCTTTATTTATTTTCATTCTTTTTATTTTAACGTGATATCCACCCGTGGTTTTTTCACATTAAATGCTTTTGCTGTGTTTAAACGATATATTGCGTTTCGGTGTTGACCTGACCATGTTTGCGGCCCCTTAGTTCTGCCTCACTCGCCCTGGAGACGGGCCTTTCACGGGTGATTAAGGCAGAAGGAGGGTGCGACCGGAGGTGCTCAGAGCTTTCACACTAGACGCGTCCCCTGGGTCCCTGGGCGGGAAAGCAGCCGGCGCGTCAGTGCGCTGGTTTGTCCCCAGCGCAGAGTCCGGTTCTGTCTGTTGGAGACGAGTCGCTCCCAGAAGATGCTGTGCGTGTGTCTGTCCAGCACCTCCCCCCCCCCCATCTCCCCGGTGCTCCCCTGGGTCAGCGGCCGCCTGC
Organism: Myotis daubentonii; assembly: GCF_963259705.1. Taxonomy (NCBI): domain Eukaryota; kingdom Metazoa; phylum Chordata; class Mammalia; order Chiroptera; family Vespertilionidae; genus Myotis; species Myotis daubentonii. Next base: position 1,150,832 of record NC_081841.1, read on the forward strand.
TCCCCCTGCCGTCGGGGGCAGGCCTCGCCCGGTGCCGGAGGAGAAGGCTGCACTGCCGGCTCCCTGGCTCTGAGGCTCTGTGAGCCTTTTACTTTAGTTTTGGGTAAAATTACGAGAACACAGCTCCCAGCGTGGAGCAGTCACTTCTGAAGGGAGAGCAGATGGTTCCTGTGAGGCCGCCGCTCGGTTCCCGAGGACGAGATCTGGTCCGAGCGTCCCTCCCCGAGACCAGGGGGAGGGGTCCCCCTTCCCGGCGTGTCCTCAGCCCTGGGGACCGCTGTGTGACCAGGTGAACACACGTGTGTGTGTGTGTGTGTACCTGTGCTCACACTCGTGTGACCATGTGTGTAGGAGTGTGTAGATGCACAGTTGTATGTGTGCGTGTGACCGTGTGAGTTTGTGTGTGTGTGGGTGGTGTGCACCATGTGTACCAGTGTGTACCAGTGTGTGTGCACATGCATGCTGTGGTGTGCTGTGCATCTGTGTGTAAGCGTGTAAGGTGTGTGTGAACGTGTGATGCATGCGGGGACTGGGCATGTGGGGAAGGTGGGGACCTGATGTCTGTGGAAACCGTGTCTTCTTTTCAGCAGGAGGGGGACCCACACCCCAGAGGCCGGCGTGTCACAGCGGGAAAGGACAGCACACGTGTTAACAGACAGGTGGAAAGTCAGTGCAGTGACCACATCACGTGTGAACCCCAGCACCTGAAGGGGACCCCACCTTACAGCCCCCGGGCTCGCGGGGCAGAGGTCGCTCCGTGGCCTGGGTGAGAGCGCGACTCTACGCTGTGCCCCTGGGACCCGCGGCTGGGCCTCCCCCTCCCGCATCCAGGCTGCCCGAGGAGAGACTGGGCCGGGCCTGCTGCTGGCGTCGTCCCCACGGTGGTTCAGGCGGAGCCGCTGGTGTCGAGGACCAGAAAGGCGCCAGCCCTGCCCAGGGACGGGCGAGGGGGCTAAGCCAACAGGCCAGGGCTCACCTGCCTCGTCTCTGCCCTGGCCCCGCTCCTGGGCCCCCACCCGCCTGCCCGCCCGGAGGACAGCTGCACGGAGGTGTGGAGGCACAGGACTGGGGCCGAGGGGCCGAGGTCACCTGTGCAGGGGAGGGGCCGCGTCCTGCTGCAGAGGGGCGGCTGCTCCAGGGGTCACATGTCCCCTGGTCTCTGCCCCCTGGTGTACCTGCCTCCCCATCAGCCCCCGTCCCCCTGCCTCCCCTCCCCTCCACGCAGGGGCCCAGGGGAGCTCCCCGCCACCTGGCCCAGCTCCTCACCCTGCTCTGCCCCCTGCCCCCGGCCTCATCCCCTCACTGGTCCCCTCTGGGTGCCTGTAAGCCCACCCTCTCTGCGTCTCAGACCCCCCCACACACCCCCCACCCCTGGTGAAAGCGGGCTGGGCGCCCTGGGGCCACAGAGCCTCCCAGCTCAGCCCCACGGCCTCGCTCCTCGAGGGGCGTTATTTTTGGGAAGCGCATCTGCAAGGCACATCTGCTAATTTTCTCTGTTTGTTTATCCACAGCAAGAATCTGCATTAGCAACTGTTTCGCACTGCAGCTCGCAAATCGAGAGGAAGAGAAAACACACAGAGATCCTCAGAGAGGAGCCAGTGTCCTGCCCTCCTCTCCTCAGGGGACTCGGTCCTGGGGGTCAGGCCCCACGCAGGCCCGGGGCACCCTCTGTGCGGGGGAAGCACGGGGCAGCTCCCCAGGAGCCGGAGGAGCCCTGAGCCGGCAGCCCCCCCTCCCCCCCGCATCAGGCTCCGACCTTCGCTGCCCCAGCCGCGTGGCTGGTGTGTGTTTAGCAGCAGCCCCTCGCCCGGCTGGGATGCTGTCCGGCCGCAGAGACCCCATCACCCACTTCCGCAAGCACCGCACAGCCTCCTGCAGTCACTGCTCTCTGGCGAGGCCAGTCCCCCCCCATTCACCCCTTTGAACAGATGTGTGGGTCCTCCGCCCGTCACCCCGCAGGACGCGCTCACCTCGGCTCCTGAAGGAGGCGCTGCTGACGTTCACACGTGTGCATGTGCGGCCAGAGCCTCCCCGTGAGCTACAGACGCCCCGAGAGCGAGAGAGCGGCTGCCTCCGTGGCCATTGGACGAGGCTCTTGCCCCGTTTTGGGGGGAGGGGCCAGCTCTTTTCAAACCCATTCCTGGGGCCTGTCCGCCAGCCCTGTCCTTGGGTCTGAGTGTGCGATCCAAGTGTGGGCGCGAGCCTCCTGCCCAAACGGGTCCCACGCCTGATGCCCAGACCCCGGGAGACGACCCTCCACAGGGAGGCCAGGGTGGGCCCAGGAGGGGCAGGAGGAGCGATGGGAGGAGGGATGATGGGAGGAGGGAAGAGAGGAGGGGTGGGAGGAGGGATGGGAGGAGAAGCCGAGAGGGCCGAGGGGTGTGTGCACTGACACTGGCAGGGGCGCCTGGGATGCATCAACAGGGGAAATGCCAGCCCTTCGTTTCCACTGAGAAATTGTCTGCTGTGATGTTACTCCAGTGAGTGCTACCTCCAGGGACACGCACGTGCCCAGGACTAGGTCGGCCAGGGCCATCCTGCCACGGCCCCTCCCAGCAGCTGGGCGAGCCTCAGGAGGGCAGAGGGCGCTGGGCTGCTGGTGGGAAAGGGCCTTGCCCAGTCCCTCCACGTCAGGGGCTGCCCCTCCGCCTGGCTGGGTGCAGAGGCCAGCGCTGCCCAGGTGCCCACAGCGGCCTCATCTACGCCCTCAGCAGCCCTTCAGCTGCCCCTTCCCTCAGCCGGCCTCAGCCCTCCTGGACTGGGGACTGGGGGGCAGGCCACTGGGCCCAGGGCCTGGCCAGCACAGAGGGCCCTGGGTGGCTCCCGCTCCTCCCAAAGCCACACCCACAGCCACAGGGACAGGATCGGGGCCCAGGGGGCTCCCTGTGCCCTCTGCCAGCTCCCGGGAGGCAGGCGCCCAGTCTCCGTCCACCTGCCCCCCCCTCGCTCCTCCTTGTGGAGGCTTTTCTTTCTCCCCTTCCCGACCTGCACGCATCCTGTCCTTTCCTTTGTACAAACCCCGATGCCATCTTCCTATTTTTTTATGGAAAACTCAGCACAGGGTCCCTCCTGCTTTCGTGCCATTTCCCGGAGTAAATTGCCATCCAAACGATAATTTCCCATCTCGCGGAGCCTCTCGCTAAGTGTCTGTTATTTGCTGACAGAGGATTTTTCATGCAAACGACCCACTTCTCCCAGCTGCTCCAGGAGTCTTCCGGCTCCATCAGCCTGGGCTGCCGCCTGGGGCGGGGCCAGCTCCCTCAGGACCTGGGGGCGGGGCCAGCTCCCTGCCCAGCCCTCTCGGGGGCGGGGCCAGCTCCCTGCAGGACCTGGGGGCGGGGCCAGCTCCCTGCCCAGCCCTCTCGGGGGCGGGGCCAGCTCCCTCAGGACCTGGGGGCGGGGCCAGCTCCCTGCAGGACTTGGGGGCGGGGCCAGTTCCCTCAGCACCTGGGGGCGGGGCCAGCTCCCTCAGGACCTGGGGGCGGGACCAGCTCCCTGCCCAGCCTTCTCGGGGGCGGGGCCACCATGGTCGCCCAGGTTCACCTCCTGAATGTTCACACGCCCAGAGGACACTCTTTGAAGGTGAAGAGAGAATAAGCCGTGGGCGCATTTTCCATGTCGGAGATGCGGCTGCAGAATTTAAAACGGGAGGCCTTGCGGGGCCCGCCCCTCCCAGGTGTCCCCCGAGGCCGCGCCCCTATCATCCCGCGGACTCGGGGCCCAGATTTCATTCCACAAACCTGACCCTAGGCCTCCATTACACATTACAAACGCGGCGGCTCTCTCTCTGGACTGGGAGCTGGGGGCTGGGGGGTTGGACGGCTGGGGGGCTGGGAACTGGGGGTCTGGGGGCTGGGGGCTGGGGGGCTGGGGGCTGGGGGGTTGGAGGGCTGGGGGATTGGGGGTTGGGGATTGGGAGCTGGGGGGCTGGCTGGCCTGCTCGCACCCCTAGGACACACTCCGCACATCAGCGCTGCCAGCCCAGCAGCCCGCGCTGTTTGTCACTTTAATATTCGCTACGAACAGCCTGCATCTCTGTCAACAGCCATTACGCGGCCTCATATTGTGTTTCCTTTTCCATAAATCCCGCTCATTACCCGCCTGACGGATCGGCCGCTCCTCCTGCCGGTCTTGGTTCCAGCAGCTCTGGCTCCAATGGGGGAGGGGGGGGTGGGGTGGGGGCAGCGAGGCCTCTGTCCCTGACGCTCCTCCCAGCACCAGCCTGCTTCTGGGGGGCGGGTGCGAGGCTGGGGGGCGGGTGCCAGGCTGGGGGTGGAGGTGCTGTTTTGGGGTGCACCCCCTCGCGCCTCACCTACTGCACCTGCCAGGCCCCGGGCTCTCCCTGCTGCTGCCTGTTCCTCCCATTTCCACAGGGAGAGCGGGTGCAGGGACCCCACAGCCACGGTTCACACGGGACCCCAGCCCCCTCTCTTGGTGGTGGCGGGGGGCAGTCATCTCCCCCAGTGCTGGGGTCCAACCCCAGCGGGTCCAGGGGTCCCCAAAGGCGTGGACGGAGTCGGCGAAGAAGGAATGACACGGAGACAGCGTTCAGTTGATCAGCAACCTAGCCAGGATCTCTAGCCCGGATCTCCAGCCAAGTTCTGGTCTGGATCTCCAGAGAGGTTCTGCTTCGGATCTCCAGCGAGGTTCTGTAGCCATGTTCCCTCGCTAGGTTCTCCAGCCAGGTTCTGTCCAGGCTCTCCAGTCAGGTTCAGTGTCCAGGTTCCAGTCAGGTTCTCCTGCCAATCTCTGTAGTCAGGTTCAGTCCAGGATCCCTTGCCATGTTCTCCCGCTAGGCTCTGTCTCTAGGCTCCGAGGCCAGTCCCTCTCCAGGATCCTCCGGCATGCTCTCTCCAGCAAAGTTCTTCTGTCTCTAGGCTCCGTGTGGGTTCTGTCTTCTTGATTCTGTTCTAAGTTCTGAGTCTTTCTGTCTTGTTACAACTGTATTTATACCAGTTGATTTAATCCTATCAATCTCTATTACAAAGGTTAGGGCGTTTCTTATCTCCATTCCAGGGAGAAAAGATTATGTAGTTTAAGCATGATTGTTCGTAGTTAAAGGGATTAATTACCCGCCTGGCACTTAGTTGAGGGGTTTTATTCCCTCCCTAACTTCAGGGGAAAATCCCTACCTGGGGATTCAACCTTTCTCGGAGAGGTGACCTTGGTTAAAACACAGCGCCAAGAAGGTGAGCAAACATATTAAGAACCATATGCCATATATGCCAGGTCCCTTGAAACAGCAAGGATGGACCGGCTCCCGGCACCCCAGGAGCCCAGGAAGCCTCGGGCGTGGGCCTCACGGACCTGCTGCCCCCCAGGTGCAAGGGGCCCACCTGGGAGGCCGACCGGGGTCATGGCTCCAGGGCGTGGCTCCATGTGGGCTCCTCTCCATGGGACCCGCTGACCGCAGGGGGCCGGGCGCTGACCACCCCGGGCAGGAGTCTCCTCGTTCCCCTCGGGATGGGGCGCTGGGGTCCCGGGCAGCCTCGCCAAGCGGGGGGACGGGGCGCTGGGGTGCCCTGGGGGGCAGGGTCAGGACAGAGAGCTCCCTGGGGACAAAGCGAAGGACCCAGAGTGCCAGGCGGGAACCAGAGCGAGGTTTGGGGTCACAGATAAATGTCCAGGTCCGGGGGTCCCTGCCGCAGAGGTGGGTGAGCTGCAGGTCACGGGATGACCCCGCGGCAGCCGTGGGAACAGCGTGACTGCCCACAGCAGGGACACGTGCCCACCCCACAGGCCCCCCGGCTCCACGCACAGCCCTGAAGCCGGGGGAGCGGCCACTCACCTGCCAGGAGGGAGCGGCCCCTGCTGGGCACGAGCCAGGCCTGCGTGGACAGTCACGCGCGGGGTGCCCTGCCTCAGGCAAAACGCCCTGCACTTCTCATTAAGGCAGAAGTCGGAACCCCGAGAGCCAGGAGGTTTTACACAAACTGCCCCACCTCCAGCCCAGCCAGCGCCCCGAGTCCACGTGGTGCTCAGACGGCTGGGTGACCGGCGCCCGTGGCCCCAGAGAAGTGACCGGGGTCAGCGGGCCCCGTGGGCACGGCATACACTGCCCCCCCACCCTGTGCCGCCGCGAGCAGGCTGCTCCCGTGTCCCCGGAACTGCCCCCCAGCCGTCCACGGCCCTGTCTGAGGAAACTGGGAGCTCGTCACCTGGACGAGCACATGGGCCTTTGTGGGGGGCCTGGGTCAGGGCCTGAGGAGGGGGTGCTGTTGGCTTAGCTCAGGGGCCCTCGTGGTAACTACAAGGGTCCCTGTTCCCGGAGACAGGAGAGTGGGGGTCAGAGGAGAGCGGAGGGACAGCAGGACGGGGGCCGCCTGTGGACGAGGCCCCGGCTAAGGAGTGCAGGCGGCCCCTGGAGCGGGACCCGGCGGGAGGACGGAAACCCTGCTTCTCTCCGCGTGGGAGGAGGCCCTGCCTTCCCTCCTGTGGGTCCCCCCCCCCCAGCAGCTCTGACTCCAGCAGGCGTGAGGGTGTCACCGGGCTTCTGACCAACCAGCTGGAAATCAGAGGCCCCCCCACGCCCCGCCCTCCTGGCCCCAATCATATTGTCAGCAGCTCATAAAACAGTTTTCTTGCTGGGTTACTGATTTGTTCTAGAGGCTACAACTCAGGACGGCACCTGGGCAAGACGCACAGGGCAGGTGTGGGGGGAAGGTGTGAGGGGAAGGTGTGGGGAGGGAGCAGGTGTGGGGGGCAGGTGTGGGGGGAAGGTGTGGGGAGGGAGCAGGTGTGGGGGGAAGGTGTGGGGGGAAGGTGTGGGGAGGGAGCAGGTATGGGAAGGGGCAGATGTGGAGGGGACAGTAGTGGGAGGGGGCAAATGTGGGGGGCAGGTGTGGGGAGGGGGCAGGTGTGGGGGGGCAGGTGTGGGGGAAGGTGTGGGGAGAAGGTGTGGGGAGGGAGCAGGTGTGGGGAGGGGGCAGGTGTGGGGGGGCAGGTGTGGGGGAAGGTGTGGGGAGAAGGTGTGGGGAGGGAGCAGGTGTGGTGGAAGGTGTGGGGAGGGGGCAGGTGTGGGGAGGGGGCAGGTGTGGGGAGAGGACGGGTGTGGGAGGGGCGGAGCCTCCATGTCCCACTGGGTGAAGCCCTCCAGCGCCTCCCCCTGTGCACCCCAAGCTCCCAGCTCCTGGCATGAGCATCCGACCACTGCCCTCTGGTGGCTGCTCCGACCTGCAGCCCCTGTCCGCTCCCTGGAGGTCAGGGTGGGGCGAGGGCCGGCCTGGGTCCCCCCCTCAGGGACTCGGCCCTGAGCCAGTGGTTGCAGGGCTGGCTCTCTGGGTAACAGGGACTGTTCTCCCAGCTTCTCAGCCGGTCCCTGAGGGAATGAGAAGCTCGGGCTGTGCCGATGCGGGGGGCGGGGGCAGACACACACTCATCCTCACGGTCCCGTCCAGGAGGCAGGGGCCATGCGGGGCCTCTGACCTCCCGGGAACCAGACAACACACCGTGCACTATGGCCTTGGGGTGCGGCCAGGGCCCAGCGGACACGGGCAGCGCTGTGGCCATGGGGTGCGGTCACGGCCCAGCTGTCACGGGTGGCGCTGTGGCCACGGGGTGCGGCCACGGCCCAGCGGGCATGGGCGGCGCTGTGGCCACGGGGTGCGGCCACGGCCCAGCGGGCATGGGCGGCGCTGTGGCCACGGGGTGCGGTCACGGCCCAGCGGTCATGGCACCCGTTGCCGTTGCCGGGGACCCTCCAAGGGCATCTCCATCCCCCGATCGGAATCGGTCCGATGGCTCAGCGGCTTCTCCCGCACGAAGCCCTCTGTGGCGGGCGCTTGGTTAATGGTGTGACCCCGGAGCTGGGTGCCTGGGAGAGAACTATCCTGGGTTTTATTTGGTTACGGATTGTCCGCGGGTTTTGTGAGCGGAGCTGATCAGCGCGCATCCATGCAGTTCACCTGTGAGACCTGGCAGGCCCGGTTCCGAGGGGACGCGGCGGGTCCACCCAGGGGTCCTACACAAACCCCAGAGCCAGCCCTGCTGTGGCCTGTCACAGACCTGGGCCCTGGGAGGAGCACAGCCTGCCTGAGCTTTTTTTAAAAATTAGATTGTCAGCTTTTCTTTTTTAAAAATATATTTTTATTGATTCCAGAGGGGAAGGGAGAGGGAGAAAGATAGGAACATCAATGATGACAGAGAATCATTGACCGACTGCCTCCTGCACGCCCCCTACTGGGGATCAAGCCCCCAACCCAGGCATGTGCCCTGACCAGAGTGAAACCCAGGACCCTTCCGTCTGCAGGCGGGTACTCTGTCCACTGAGCCACACGGGCCAGGGTTCCCTTCCTTTTCTAATTGCCTCCTCCTTGCACAAACACCTGGGAGAACCTACTCAGTGCCGGCTTTTCAGGGACCTGGGGGTCCCCCAGAGCCAGGCCCCAGGACACTTCCCGCCCCTCCTCGCTGCCCTTCCAGAGCCGCAGGCTCACCCCCCCCCACCCCAGGGCCTTTGCGCATGCCCGCCCACCCGGTGCCCGGGGCAGCCTGTCTGCCCACCTCAGCCCTCGTGTTAGGGCTCACGCTCAGCCTTCTCGGGGAGATGGGCTGTCCTAACACTGCGCCCCTGGCCGCCATCTGCCCCCCTTTCCCGGCGGTGTCCCCTTGGTTTAGACCCCTGTCCCCAGCTGCCCCTCCTGGAGCGGTGGTTCCCTCACTCCCTCTGTCTCCAAGCCCGGTGTCCGCTGTGGCCTCCGAGGAAGGGAAGGGCGAGGAGGGGGAAGCGCACCTTGTGTCCGGGGACCTCAGGGTGGCTCGGAGCCAGACGCCGGCCGGGTGGTGCTGGGAGGCGGCCGCAGAGCTGGAGCTGCCACAGGCTCCGGGTCCCAGCGCGCAGGGAGGCCCTGTCGTGGGTCGTAAATTCAGTCGCGTAGCGTCCCTGAAAGGGTGCGAAGGAGAATAGGGCTCCCCCCGGACCCAGAGAGGGAGGCCTCCGGGGGCCTGTTACGGAGGGAGCCGCTGCCATCCATCCGGGCCCACGCGCGCCCCTAAATCACCGCCGTGAGGCCGTGAGCCGTATTGTTCCAGCGTGCTGTTCAACAAAATGCAAAATATGTGATCATCATTGTTCCAGCGCCCCTGGGGGCCCCTTGGTCAAGCGGAGACATTTCACAGGCGGCGTTTCCAGAGTCAGGGCCGCAAACAGGAGCCCGAACCCTGCAGCTGCCCTGCCCCCTCCTGGGCCCGAGTCCGGGGCAGACTCCCGGTCCTGCAGCCTGAACACACCCACCCACCTGGGACCCTCCTCAGAGAGCGGGAGGGATGCTTGGCCTCGGGGCAGGGGCTCCATGGGTGAACCCCAAGGCCCTCAGAGCAGAGGTCAGTAGACTAGGCCATGGGGGGCCGTCCAGCCCTCTGCCCGCTTTTGTAAATAAAGTTTTATTGGCACATGGCCACGCCCATCCATTTGCCTGAGACCAAAGGGGGAGCCGAGTAGCTGCAAAACTGATGGGCTTACTCTCTGGCCCTGAGGACATGGCTGTGGGCATTTCAGTCCTTTGGTGACACTGCAGGGATAGGTGGGGTGACACCCTAACTGCTTGCTCCCGGGGGGGGGGGGTTCATGTCCTGGGTCTTCGTCCATGGAGTCCCTGCCTGCATTCTCCTCCAGATGAACCGTGGCTGTCTGCAGGCCCAGGTCACCTGTCACATGAGCCAGGAAGGTTGTCCAGTAATATCCCTGTCCACCTTCTTCCCCTCCATGTCCTGGGGGCTTGCAGAGGGATGCCCTCCACAGCTCCCTGCGGGCACCCACTGTGCCCCCAACTTTGGGGCCTGCCCATTGGCTTCTGGACTCTGAGAGAGACACACTTGGGAAGAAAATACCAGGTCCATCCATTTACCATCCGTCTACCCATCCATCCATCATCGTTATCCATCCATCATCCATCCATCTATTCAACCATATATCCATCCATCCATCCACTCATCCATCCATCCATCTATCCATCCATCCATCCATCCATCATCATCATCCATCTATCATCCATCCATCTATCCATCCAACCAGCCATATATCCATCCATCCATCCACCCAACCAGCCATCATCATCATCCATCCACCATCATCCATCAACCATCCATCCACCCATCCATCCATGATTCATTCATCTATCAATCCATCTACCCATCTAACCATCCACCCATCCATCCATCATCCATCCACCATCCATCCATCCATCTATCGATCCATCCACCCATCTAACCATCCAGCCACCATCCATCCATCCATCCATCCATCCATCATCCATCCACCATCCAGCATCCATTCCATCCATTTATCCATTCATCCATCCATCCATTTACCATCCACCCATCCATCCATTCATCATCTACCCATCCAATCATCTAGCCATTCATCATCCACTGGTACAGCTAACTAGCCATCTGTTTAGTCTGTAATTTATTCCACAAAGTTTGAAGTCATTTAGAAGAAAACATACCAAAAAAATGAAATAGTCAGTATGTTAGAATCTGGAAAAATTTCATCAGAATTAGAAGTCAGAGCAGTGGGGAGGTGGGAAAGGAGCTTGCAGGCCTTGGGTCCTAGGCCAGAACCAGGTGGGACCACGCTCTGGGCTCTAAGCTTCTTGATAGAAAAAGCAAAGACAGCCAGTTTCCCAGCCCCACTGTCTCATGGGAGGAAACACCGGCTCAGCATCCAGATCTGAAACATTTTCATCGGTGATGCTTTGCCGGGGCCACTGGATCAGGTGGTGTCCCCTGGAACTCCCTGTGGCCCGTTCAGGAGGGTCCCCTGTGGCTGTGGTGACCCCTCTCAGCATGAAGGACATGGTGACAGGTGAAGTCAACAGGAACACTGTGCCTCACAGATGCGTGCTGAGAGCTCCCATAATGAAATTGTATTCTTTGTGAAATGCGGTGAATTCAGACTCTCTGGTCACAGATAGAAAATTTCAACAGTGGCTCTGAACTGGAGAGATGAGGCTAGGATCCGTCCTGTCGCCAGGCCCTGTTTCTGGTTCTTTTGTTGAATCTGTTTAATTGGTGAGTGAGCAACATGGCGGTGGGCTGGATGGCGGTATCCAAATTTGGACATCTGGAGCCGGTGACTGTGGCCTTACTTGGAAAGAGTCTGTGCAGATGCCATGAAGTTAAGGATCTCGAGGTGAGATCACCCAGTTATCCAGGTGTGTCCCCAACCCAACGGCCAGTGTCCTTGTGAGACAGAGGACACAGAGAGAAGGGGAGGAGGCCAGTGAGGACAGGGACAGGAAACAGGAAAAACCATCCATCATCCATCCATCCATCCATCCATCCATCATCCATCCATTCGTCCATCCATCCATCATCCATCCATCCATCCATCCATCCATCATCCATCCATCCATCCATCATCCATCCATCCATCATCCATTCATCATCCATCCGTCTGTCCACCCATCCATCCATCCATCATCCATCCATCCATCCATCCATCATCCATCCATCCATCCATCATCCATCCATCCATCCATCCATCATCCATTCATCATCCATCCGTCTGTCCACCCATCCATCTATCCATCATCCATCCGTCCATCCATTCATCATCCATCCATCATCCATCCATCCATCATCCATCATCCATCCATCCATCATCCATCCATCATCCATCCATTCGTCCATCCATCCATCCATCATCCATCCATCCATCCATCCATCCATCCATCATCCATCCATCCATCCATCATCCATCCATCCATCCATCATCCATCCATCCATCATCCATTCATCATCCATCCGTCTGTCCACCCATCCATCCATCCATCCATCCATCATCCATCCATCCATCCATCTTCCATTCATCATCCATCCGTCTGTCCACCCATCCATCTATCCATCATCCATCATCCATCCATCCATCCATCATCCATCCATTATCCATCTATCCATCCATCATCCATCCATCCATCATCCATCATCCATCCATCCATCCATCCATCCATCATCCATCCATTATCCATCTATCCATCCATCATCCATCCATCCATCCATCCATCCATCCATCATCCATTCATCATCCATCTGTCCGTCCATCCATCATCCATCCACCCATCCATCCATCCATCCATTATCCATCCATCCATCCATCATCCATCCATTATCCATCTATCCATCCATCATCCATCCATTATCCATCTATCCATCCATCATCCATCCATCCATCCATCCATCATCCATCCATCCATCCATCATCCATCCATTATCCATCTATCCATCCATCATCCATCCATCCATCCATCCATCCATCCATCCATCCATCCATCATCCATTCATCATCCATCTGTCCGTCCATCCATCCATCCATCATCCATCCACCCATCCATCCATCCATCCATCCATTATCCATCCATCCATCCATCATCCATCCATTATCCATCTATCCATCCATCATCCATCCATCCATCCATCCATCTTCCATTCATCATCCATCCGTCTGTCCACCCATCCATCTATCCATCATCCATCTGTCCATCCATTCATCATCCATCCATCATCCATCCATCCATCCATCATCCATCCATCCATCATCCATTCATCATCCATCCGTCTGTCCACCCATCCATCCATCCATCCATCCATCATCCATCCATCCATCCATCCATCCATCCATCCATCTTCCATTCATCATCCATCCGTCTGTCCACCCATCCATCTATCCATCATCCATCCGTCCATCCAGTCATCATCCATCCATCATCCATCCATCATCCATCATCCATCCATCCATCCATCCATCATCCATCCATTATCCATCTATCCATCCATCATCCATCCATCCATCCATCATCCATCCATCCATCCATCCATCCATCCATCCATCATCCATCCATTATCCATCTATCCATCCATCATCCATCCATCCATCCATCATCCATCCATCATCCATCCATTATCCATCTATCCATCCATCATCCATCCATCCATCCATCCATCATCCATCCATCCATCATCCATTCATCATCCATCTGTCTGTCCACCCATCCGTCCATCCATCATCCATCCATTGTCCATCCATCATCCATCCATCCATCCATCCATCCATCCATCCATCCATCATCCATCCATTATCCATCTATCCATCCATCATCCATCCATCCATCCATCATCCATCCATCATCCATCCATCATCCATCCATTATCCATCTATCCATCCATCATCCATCCATCCATCCATCCATCATCCATCCATCCATCATCCATTCATCATCCATCTGTCTGTCCACCCATCCGTCCATCCATCATCCATCCATTGTCCATCCATCATCCATCCATCCATCCATCCATCCATCCATCCATCATCCATCCATCCATCATCCATTCATCATCCATCTGTCCGTCCATCCATCCATCCATCCATCATCCATCCACCCATCCATCCATCCATCCATCCATCATCCATCCATCCATCCATCATCCATCCATCATCCATCCATCCATCCATCCATCATCCATCCATCATCCATCCATCCATCCATCATCCATCCATTATCCATCCATCCATCCATCATCCATCCATTATCCATCTATCCATCCACCATCCATCCATCCGTCCATCCATCATCCATCCATCCATCTGTCCATCCATCATCCGTGTGTGTGTGTGTGTGTGTGTGTGTGTGTGTGTGTCTCCCACTCCCGGCTCAAACCAAGCTGGTCCAGGGACAGAGACCCACTGGGTTTCCAGGCAGATGATCTGTGTGGGGCTGCAGCCCGGGCCCCTGAGAGCTGAGTCCCTGTCCCTGAGTGTTTGCTGCCCGGGGAGGTGGGCTGTTCTCTCCCTCCTCCTGACGTCATCCTCACGTCATCTCCCAACCAAACAGCTCGGGGCGGGGTGGCTGGAGGCGGGAGCCGGGTGTGGGTGTGGAGAGGGGATCGCAGCTGAACAAGGAGGAGAGGCCAGGAATCGTCACATGGAGTGGGGTAAAGTCGGGGTCACATACAGGCGCATTCAATGCGATGGAAATACAGCCGGTCCGTCCCGTGGGTGTGTGTGCAGGTGCACGGCAGGCGCGCACGGACGGCCTGAGAGGGAGGCCCGGTGGGCACACGCGGCCAGGGCCTGGTTTTGGATGCCCGTCTGCAGGGGTCCCCGGGCTCCGTGGGGAAACTGCTCGGGGTCTAGCGCTGGGGGCAGGCGCGTGTGACCACAATGCTCGTTGCGCTGTGATTCCAGGAAGGGAAGACCTATAACACACCACACACCATACGCACACACACACACGCACACACATACACACACACGCATACACACACGTGCACGCACATGCACACACGCACACGCACACACAGACGCGGAAAGAGCAAGAAAGGCCGGAAGAAAGGCGTCTCCACGGACACAGGACCGGAAGTCGCTCCCGGAGGCCGACGCTGGGATAATTTGAGGAACGAGTGGTGCCCTGAGAGCAGAACCGGCTGTAAGTCGCCGTCCGGTCCGTCCATGGAAGGCAGTGGCTGCCGCCTGCGGGGCTCAGGGGGCGGGAGCGGCGTCCTGGGCGCCAAATGCGGTGGTTTCAGCTCCCGTCAGGGCGCACCTGGAACTGGGGTTTGAAATTAATAAAAATAACGCCGTTCGAAGTATCATCCCCCCCCCCTAAAAATCCTAGAAAACCGTCGTGCGAACCACGAAGCCCTGAAAGCGAGCCCCTGGCCTCTGGGCCTCGGCATTTCCCTGAACATGAACGTGACCTCCACCCACAGGCGCCTGCGGGTGAATTAGTGGCCGAGAGAGCTCTTAACGGGGCCGGCGCTGGAGAAACGGCGCTGATGCCATCACATGGCTTCCGTCCGAGAGGTGGAGGCAGTGGGTCAGGTGAGGGTTTGGGGAGCTGAGCTGGGTGCGGGATGAATGCCCACCGGGCCGGCCGTTGGGGGAGCTTGGGCACAGCCTTGTGGACAACCCCCCGCCCCCTCCCCCATGGGCCCAGGGCTGAGAGAGGAGAGGGGACCCCGTGCTGCCTCTCCCGCTGCCTCACAGCCCACCCGAGTGTGATGCCACACGCGGACCGTTCATCACACGATGACCTGTGCCCGGCCCCTGGGGGCTGCTCTCCACGCCGTGATGTGGGGGCCTCCATCAAGGAGACGTGAAGAAGTGGAGGTGCCCGCGCCTGGGCACAGGGGGCTGGTGCCCGAGCGC